>NW_015639525.1:0-17211 GCF_001515625.1 Sinocyclocheilus rhinocerous | reverse complement strand
GTTGATGCAAGCTCTTGTGCCGTATTTGTATCCCTATCCTGTCATTCGGTTTGTAACCTGTTTTGTTTTTTTTGTCTGCCTTTCTGTTTATTAAATCTAGTTTCACCTGCATTTGGACCCAGACCCTGTTTTTCCACGGTGCTCCCTTACCGCTCCGTGACAGAATTCAGCCAGCAAACATGGGTCCAGCAGGGAAACTCTTCAACATCCGTCAGGGAGACCAGAGTATTGAGGAGTACGCCAGGGACTTCTTTGGAGTGGCTCATCGGTCGGCGATGGAGAAGACCTGCCTCATGGTCGTCTTCTGGGGAGGCCTGGCCGAGCCCTTCAAGTCCCTGATGCCATACTGGGTCCCCGAGGAGTCGCTGGAGGACTACATTAACCTGGCTCTGCATTTGAGCGGCTCAGCCTTCAGGGTGGAGTAAGCTGAGGAGCCTGCTCACAGTTCTCCCGAAGCTGCAATCCAAGGGGCATCAGAGGCCTTGTCTGCCGCACCCAGTACCTCACGCCCGTTCCCGGAGCGTCACGGCTGATACGCAGCATGCAGGATCCCCCGCTGATGTCGGTGCGAGCGGCTTGGTCCACTCACAAAGCTCCAGAAGCGGCGGTGTCTGCTCGCAGTTCCCCCGAGGCAGCGATGTCCACTCACAAAGCTCCAGAAGCGGCGGTGTCCGCTCACAGCTCCCCCGAGGTGGCGGTGTCTGCTCACAAAGCTTCAGTAGCGGCGGTGTCCGCTCACATATCTCTCGAGGCGGCGGTGTCTGCTCACAGTTCCCCCGAGGCGGCCGGTGTCCACTCACAAAGCTCCAGAAGCGGCGTTGTCTGCTCACATTTCTCTCGAGGCGGCAGTGTCCGCTCACAGTTCCCCCGAGGCGGCGGTGTCCACTCACAATGCTCCCGTGGTGGCGGTGCCTGCTGATGTTCCCTCCGAGGCGGCGGAGCTCGTTTCAGGTCTTCCCGAAGCAGCGAGCCCGCTGATGTTCCCTCCGAGGCGGCGGGGCTCGCTTCTGGCCTTCCCAAAGCAGCGGAGCCCGCTGATGTTCCCTCCGAGCCGGCGGGGCCCGCTTCTGGCCTTCCCGAAGCGGCACAGCCCACTGATGTTCCCTCCGAGGCGGCGGGACTTTTTCTGGCCTTCCTGAAGCGGCGGAGCCCGCTGATGTTCCCTCCGAGGTGGCGGGGCTCGTTTCAGGCCTTCCCGAAGCAGTGGTGTCCGCTCGCACTTCTTCCAAGGCAGTGGAACTCGCCTCTGATTTTCCCAAAGCGGCAGTGCTCGCCTCTGGGGCTCCCGAAGCGGCGGAGCCCGCCATTGCCCGTTCCAAGGCGGCAGCTCCACACACACCGCTGTGGTGGCCGCTGGTTCTGCCCTGGGTCCCCATCCCGCCGGCTCTGCCTCAGTCCCCAGGTCCCCCTCCAGCACACGGACCTGGCCCCCCCATCCCTCCCCCTACTCTGCCCCCGCTCTGCCGTCTCCCTGGTCGGGTGCTTGGGAACGTCTGTAAGCCGTTCCTTAGTGAGGGGGTTCTGTCATGAGTCCGGGCCCTCTCACCACCAGAGGTCGCCATCTCCCGTCCTCCCGGACTCCATTCCCCAAACTCCACACACCTGTCACTTATTACACCCTCAGCTGTTCCTCATTGTCATGGACTATTTATACACCACACTCCCACCACTCTGCCTGGCTGAATTGTAATTGTAATTATTTGTTTGAAGGTTTAGTTGATGCAAGCTCTTGTGCCGTATTTGTATCCTGTTTATTAAATCTCTTTTCACCTGCATTTGGACCCAGACCCTGTTTTTCCTTGGTGCTCCCTTACCGCTCCGTGACAGTTCTCATGGTCCACTAAACCATGGCACATTTTTTTGCATGGCATCTTCATGAATGAAAATGAGAAATGTAGATCTTCTTTAAAGTGAATTTTACTACACAACTGTAGAGTTAAAACAAATAATAAAGGGTTTATAAAATATTATATGTGTTTAAAAATTTGCACCTTATGCTGGGTACACACCACAAGATAATCGGTCTGATTTTGGGCCGATTTCTCCTCTTCCGACAATCCTAGGTAATGTCCCGATTATCTTGGTGGTTCTAAAGATTATCTTATCAGATTTTCCTGTGGTGTGAGTAATCATGATCCAAACAAAGATGCTGCATACATGCAACATGAGCAGTTTTTAATCTAAATTACATTGTATAATTTCTAAATTTGAAGCAAAAACAGAATGGTTTGACTTCAGTTTTGTGAAACTATGCATAAAAAATATCTGCATGAAACAGAAACAGCAGAGCTGAATGAGACACAGATTCACTCTCTGTCAGCAGGGGGCGCTTAAAGCGTTTTCTTGGTTTCCGCTGTAAACAAAGCAACGCTGCACTTATGAACTTTAATATGCAGGGCTCCAGACTGCGACCATTTTTTCTGCCTGTGCGACTAAATTTTGTGTGCGGTCGCTCTGGTCCGACCACCGCATTGGTCAACTCATACGCGCGTCAATTTCTGTTGCATATGAGAAACATCAAAGGGCAAACGAAACTGAAAGCATAACGAAACAGCGCTTAGAGAGTATACCTACTCAGCTACAGCAAAAATGATGTGCATATTGAGGAAACGATGGATGGTTTTCAAGCGAAAGTCAAGTAAAACTACATATGTTCATGTTTATATTTTTATTTATGTATATGTTAATATTAATACAGAACGAAAGATTTTTTTTTTTTGAGCAACTGGGATGGTGCCCCCCTGGGAGTTGGTGCCCTACGCAAACTGCGTACTCTGCGTATAGGGAGCGGCGGTACTGTCTGTTCAGTTTGAGTTCAGTGTCGGGTCAGTGTCGAGTTGTGTTGGACTGGTTCTCTTTGTGGATTCTGCCTTGTGGATTATTCACCATCGTGCGTTTGATTACCCAACAAACTCGTGACAGAAGACCCGACCTTGATAAAGTTAAAATTAAGTGGCTTTTATTTTTGGTTTGTCAGTGTTTTTTGTTTGTTTTTCCTGTCATGAATCATTTTGCTGCCTTCACCCTGCTCTGCCTCTAGCAAGGAGATCACTCCCTCGAGGAACACCTTGAGGAATTCCTCCATCTCATTTAACTGACTACGTTCCCACAGTTGTCCGTGGCGGGTCCTCGAGGGAGCTTCGCCGACTATGTGGAGTGGGATTTTTGGTTGGATTTTGAGTATTTCTTCATCATCCTCAGCCCTCAGCCACTCCGGCTGTCCAGTCGTCTTCATCTCCCGTCAGTCCCTCAATGTCACCTCCTCTCAGTGGTGGGGCTCCATCTCGGGCCAGCTGGGAGTCTAAGTCTCCTGGACCTGAGGAGCCTGTGGCTCCGCCCCTGGCCTTGGATGACTCCGCTCCACCTCGTCCCGCCCTCCTGACTCCTGCACCTGCGCTCCTCCCACCCTCAATTCCAGCATGGACCATTGGCCATTCAGCCTCGCGGGGCTCCCTCGGTCAATCGGCCCCACCTGAGTCGGACGTCGCCACGCCTTCGCTGTGGACTTGCGGGCAATCTGCTACTCTCCGACCCTCCACCCCTTCGGCTCTGGCAAGCTCCGCCTACTTCCTCAGTCACTCCAGCTCACCCTCTGGCCTCTTGATCCCCACCTACATCTCGGGCGATCGTCGCTACGGCTCCGTCACGGCCGCCTGAATCCTCGAAAATGCTCCACCTCCTCGGCTCTCTGTCTGCACCGTGGGCTCCACCTCCAACACCGCTGTCACCTCCAGTCACCCCAATGGTGGCGTGTGTTCCTGTCACGCCTTGGCTCCTCCCTCCATTGATGCCACCATGGAGCGCCGTCCTGGCTGTGGCCTGGGCACCTGCCATCATGGCCCTGCTTAAGGCTCCTCCCTGGCTCTTACCTCCATTGTCACCACCCTGGACTCTGTTTGTCGTCCATCCTCCTCCTGAACCTCCACCAGTTTTCTCCGCCCGCCACCTGCCCTTCACAATCCCTTTTCGCCATCCCTCCGCCATCTCCTGACCCTTCTTTCTCTGTGGCACGAGGTCGCACCTTCTGGTAGGGGGATCTGTCACACCCTCATTGACTCTTTATATGTTTTGCACTGTTTCCCGCTCCTTTTTAGTTGTCATGGTTATTCACTTGATTTCATCATTATGTTCAGGTGTGTGTCTAATTATCGTCACTATTTAAGTTCTGTTCAGTTTGAGTTCAGTGTTGGGTCTTAAGTTAATGTAGAGTTGTGTTGTACTGGTTCTCTTTGTGGATTCTGCCTTGTGGATTATTAAAGCTTTTTTATATTTTCTAGAAAATAGTCTGTTGTTGTTTTAGTGAAGGACAAATTTCAAACTTGTGCATGCTTTTAGAATAATTGAAAAAATGATGGCTTGGGCGTGTTTAATTCTCTTCATTCTTTAGGACTAAACT
The DNA here is from genome assembly GCF_001515625.1 of Sinocyclocheilus rhinocerous. Classification (NCBI taxonomy): domain Eukaryota; kingdom Metazoa; phylum Chordata; class Actinopteri; order Cypriniformes; family Cyprinidae; genus Sinocyclocheilus; species Sinocyclocheilus rhinocerous. Next base: position 12,815 of record NW_015639525.1, on the reverse strand, counting down.
TTTTTCTTCTTCTTCTTGAAAACTGAACTTGAAAAATGACTGTTTGTTATTGTCCTCTTTCATTATTGACAAACTTGCATTTTTTTCCTGTTTGCCACTGTAAAGCTGCTTTGACACAATCTGTATTGTATAAAGCACTTTACAAATAAAGGAGACTTGACTTGACTTCTTTGTAAATGCCTTAATCAACAGTGGGGGGTGGGTGACATTAGTATTACATTGCAATCACAGAGTACTGGAAATAGTATGTATTTTATTTAGGGCTGCCCTCGACTAAATATTTTTATGGTAGACTAGTAATCATTCATTTTAAGCTTTAGTCGACTATTAGTAGCACGTTTATTAATAAACCAAATACATTATAATAACGAGCCTTTAATTGCATAAAGCGCTCAAGCGCAGGCAAAAAAAAAAAAGCTTGCCACAGCTTACCGGCACAAATAATAATTATGAATGTGTCTGGGAAAAACAGCAAAGAGACTGCATTAATGTTTTAAAAATGTATTGATAAACTAGCCTAGTGCTTTCTTTGTTTTCGGCAGTTAAATTCTGCGGACCCGGATACGGGTCCAAAATCGCGTAAAATTTTTTTATGCTTCATTTACATAGCCTTTACAGGAATGAGTCAACTGATGAGGGGAGAGGATTCTGTGAATCAGTATCCCAATACAGAATGCATATAAATGGAATGATATAAAGCTGGAGGATATGGATTCTATTTTAGATTGTGATAGACCAGATATATTTTATAATGTAGACAGTCTTGTGCATCCTGAAAGAATTAAACTGATTGTAGAATACACAATATGTAAAATTTGGTCCAATACGCTTATGCCGTTTTGTATATTACTACTTAGAAAAACATAAAAATAAAACATAATTCAATCAATAATAAATTAAAGTGCTTATGGCACAGAGTAAAATAGGATTGTGGGGTTAATGTGTTTTATAAAGCCTGTTTTTGCAAAGGAAACTCACAATGACACATTTAGATGCAGAAATAGACAATTTGACTCGCTTCACTTATAATGTAATAACTCCTGTTTAGAAGCTGTTATTTGAAAGATTCTTTTTTCTGGTACTTTTTGGCATCTAGTGGCATCAAACAAAGTAAATTGCAGAGAGCTCGACCTAATAGAACCTGAATTACAGAATTTCAAAAAAATAATTTGTTTTAAAACTCCAAAAGCGACTATGTTTTTTTGTGTTTATTGTAATATTTGAAAAATATATCATGTTATTTATAAAGAATTACACTCATATTTTGTAGTTCAAAAGGTTTTCTTTACAATGAAACCATTTTTTTTTCATTTCCTCCATTGTATGTGTGTAGGGTAAACATTTGAATTTGAGTATGTCAAATTTAGGCGAAAATACCAAAAAAACGCCCTGAGCGTATTAAGAGATGAAGTCGGCAACACTGACTCGTCATCTCCAGAGTGATGCACCTGTATGCATGTTTCATACGAATTACATAATTTAAGAATATTTGTTTTCTATTTGAATTGGTTCATTAAAAGTAGAGATTTTACTCTTTATAGATATTTTTTATGTCTGTAAAGGAAAGATAGCCTATACACGGAGTTTCGCACTCAAGTTCACAGAGACCAAGACGGCAGAAAGCGCATCCTGTTTGCTTTAATTATTTTACAGATTCTAAAGATGTATTCCTCTTATCTGTATGAGCAAAAATGAGGGAGTATTTTGAGCAAGTGAGCACACTAGCGCCTCCATCTGTCCTTCAGTGAGCGCTATTGTTCAGCTTCCACACTCCGCACAGACACTTCAATAGCGCACATTTCTCTAACATTAGATTGAGTGGCCATGTAAAGTTGCAACTACATACATCTTTCAGATGAATAGCCATATTTGAGGTCGATGAATGATAGGCGAGCATTTGGATGTCCTGCCCAATGTACTGTATTACCACAAAAACCAGCCGTTAACGATCTGTCCGTCACGGACTGTGTGACCTCATTACTTCCTGTGGATTTTTTTTTTCTGCGATTAAGTGACTAATAAAATTTTGGTCAACCAAGCCTTTTCTCGTCGACTAACGTTTAGTCGACTGTTAGAGGGCAGCCCTAATTTTATTTTGTGTTATAGACATCGTATTACATTTTCTTATTATACCTGCCGTGTGTGCTTGTATGTATCTGGAATCTCTGTGTGTAAAGGCACAGTTTGGAGAGGATTGATAGGTAACAGGAAATTAACCCCTCCCCTCTCTCTCTCTCTCTCTCTCTCTCTCCCTCCCTCCCTGTCACCTCCCTTCAGCTCCCTCCCTCTCTTCCCCACGTTCCATATCTGAGGTCATTTCAAATCCAGAAGTTCCAAGCATAGAGAACATCTGTGCTAGAGGGTAGACAAAGACCTGAGCAGCTCGGAAGATAAGCAACGGAAAAGCAAATGGAAGGAGAGAGAGAACAGTGACGGCAGATATATTCATCGAACGATTGTTTGAAGTGAAATCATCCTGCCTTCTCAAGCGAGTGAGGGGCACAGGGTGAGAGGTGGGCGGATGCACACTCTCTACTCTCTTGCCCTGCGTTTTTGTTGCCCCTTCCGCCAACTTCGTCGCTCCTCTCCACCACCACAACCTCTCATTCCACCATCTGTGCCTGCTTCAGGCGCAAGTACCCCGTGGTGTGTCTGTGGCATGGAGAAAGAGAGGGAGGATGAAGAGACGGAGGGGAGGGAGAGACCAGAGCCGCTGACGGATGTGGAGCGGGGCATCATTCAGGACACCTGGGCGCGTGTTTACGAGAGCTGTGAGGATGTGGGCGTCACTATACTGATCAGGTGCAGTAAATTTACTAAAGAATCAACCAATAGGAGTCTTGTTTTTGTAATTTTATTTTTAATTTTTTTAATTTTGCATCTTTCTGTCAAAATCTTTGTAGTCTTTAATGTGTTTTTGGAAACGTGAGGCTTGCAGTTATCAAAATCAGTATTTTTCAAAAGCATTAAAGACATTCTTCCAGTTTTTGCAATCATCTTATTTTATAATTATGTCTTTTTTTCTGTTATCAGATGTGTTTCTTGTACATTTGAAAATGCAGCATGTGAAGCTGTATGGTGGGCAGAGAAGAATACTTGGCAAGCAGATTAAATTTGCATGATGGTTATTCTAGCATATAGGGAAAAGCCGCTGGCATAAAACACGATATAGTAAACACATACAGGTGGGGAAAAATCATTATTAACACGATTTTACATGAAATACATGATTTGAAAAGAAATATAGATAATGTATTCCTAAAATCTTATTCTTTTTTTTTTTTTCTTTTTTTTTTTTTTCCTGTGACAGCTGGCATTCTCAAAATTAGATTGATAATGGACGGATGTTCCACGACATCTTTTTCCGCATGCTTTTTCTCATTGTGAAAGCTTCTCCAACACACACCATCGAGCAAATCTATCCTTCTTTAGAGCTCCTATTTTTAACACTCACCTAATTGAATATAGCAGTTATAGAAATACATCTGCTACAGTATTTCCTAAACCATGCAATACCGTTGTATGGTTTCTAGTGTAATACTGTAGATTCTGTCAGAATGCTGTACATGCCAGTGTAGAACAAACAGTGGCAGATTTGACAAAAATATCTATTAAAAACACATAATTAATAAATACATATACATATAACTGAGCACATACTTATACGACCATAAATTTTAAGTAGGCAATGCCTACAGGACTCATTAAAATAGAATGCTTTAGGTTGCCAAGACAACTGTCAGGGATAATTTTGTGATTTTAGGTCATTAGACTGTGTGTGTGTGTGTGTGTGTGTGTGTGTGTCTTATCTGGGGATTTCAGTAACCAGTGTTGGCACTCTATAATGTCTCTCACTCTCCTTTTGGCCACATAGAAATTGTTTTCCTTGGCACCTTCGGTATGCATCATTCAGCTTTCTCTATGTTAACTTTATAAAAACTGTAGACTGTGTCCTGTCTGAGTAGTCTATGAACTGTTCAAACATATGCACCAGATCTGATTTAAATGTTTACATTTGAACAACTATAATACAAGAAACATTTTAGATTACAATGAGAATGTTAACATCCTATTTTAAATGAAATACATTTATATTTACCATTTATGTACATGTAGCTGATTTTATTCATTTAACCCTCAATATTCATACTGTTCTGAGGTTGTACTCCTTCAGTCTCTCAAGACAATTCTTCTTGAAATCACTTGACAATAAAAATGAATTGGTGGCTATTTTAAAATTTCATGCATAATTGTGTAACAACATGTAGTTTTCACATACTTTTACACACAATATTAAATGTACTTATTAATATTATGTACGTTACACATCATAATTTATGAACCTAAGTGAGGCAAAATACTGTCTTTAGTGTGCTGCAGTGTACGGGATTATGTCCCAAAGACAAAACATTTTGTTTCTTGTTACGTGAATAGACTGTTGTTTGAAAATCTTGACATAAGGCCAAAACATTGTCTAACAATAATCTATGAACATCATCTCTGCAAAACAAAGTGATTAAACCATGAAGCATTTGACATATTGTTTAGTACTAGTCAATACCATAAATGACTGCATCCAGCACAGAGCTTTAAATGATTTTATTTGGATTATTAATCAATAAGATATGTAAAACCTTTCAGCACTGATTTAAAAAAACAAACAAACATGTTATTCCTAATATGGATTATATTAATGAGCCTTTAGATAACCGTCCTTATAAATTCATTCAGATTCAGGAGAGTTACACAAGCACAAGCATAAGCATAAGATGTTATCCTCCAGCTGCACACTTAAGGGTTGTCAAGTATGCAAAGTGTTGCCTACTGCTCAAGGAGGAAGGCAGCAAAAACACTGGGTTTAACAGCTACAACTTTCCGTATTCTGACATGGTAGCACAGTGCTCATATCTTTCAGGCTAAATGTGCAGCTTGCATGAACCCTGTTAAATCTCACTGAACAGTGCAGCATTTGTTATACTCTTGAGCACACTGTTGGGCTCAATGTCTTTCTAAGAGAGCGAAGTGACAGCTGCGGAGGTTACGCATGGTCAGCTATGAGCTGTCACACATTTTCATCTCCAGTGATGGGATCCAGGATGCCCTTTAGTGCATTGGCCAAAGGCTAAAGCTAATAATGTCTCCTGTTTTTCTTAGTGGCATAAACGAGCATCCAGAGAAGTGAATCAAGGTCAACATGAAGTTAGCAGTATATTGTGGGACTCTAAGAAAAGGAATACTAGGTTAATAGATTTATTCACAGGAAAAACATCAGTTGTCAGCAGAAGGACTCATAATATCCTCATCAGTTAAACCAAATTAAAATCACATCACATGCACAGTGATGCTATGCAGTGATGTGTGTTGTTTATAGGTTCAAAATCTCCTGCAATCAGCATCAACTTTAAGAGAAAGCTAGAGGCGATGATCTTAAATCTGTCATTAAAACTGGTTACTAGGACAACCATGGGGAATACATACTGTAATTAATACGGTGTTAATAACATATCCATCACACCAAGACTATGGTTTTCCCTAAACAGTAAAGAATAACATTAAATGTACACCACTATAATATTTTGTAGGATGTGCATTCATGCTTTCTCAGTACAACAAATTATTTCAAATCATTTACACAAATATAAAGCATTTTGAAGTATTATTACCAATACCTGTTTCAACAGACTTGATCATTGATACATATTCAGTAGGGCTGGGTAAAAAATATTTTATATTATATCAATTTAACGAAATTATATCCCTGAATCGATTCTTAATGTGTGTGCTTTACTTCAGAGTATGTGAATATTATCTGTACTTTGCCTCTCGTCCTGAAGATGTCGCCATCATTCAAGTTGATCCACTTGAATAAGCAAAACAAAACAAAACAAAACAAAAACAAAACAACAACAAAAAAGGATCATGGCGGAAGGTCACGGTAGCCAATTGAAGCCAGCGCCATGTCACTATATCGCCAGTGACTGGACTCTCAAACCCGGGCTGTCCACATCAGCCACACAGCAAGGAACATTGCAGCATTGTTGAATGAGGCCTTAACTGAGTGGAATATTACCCAGAAAGAACCAGCTCTGGTTACCGACAATGCAGCAAATATGGTCCGTGCGGCAGAGCTAATGAATGTGCGTCAATTCGGTTGGAGCAAATGAAAACACCAAATGTAAGTTGTATCAGTGTAGAATGTGTTTTTTTTTTTTTTCATTTTGATTAGAACTTCCAAATGGCATTTTCTTTGTGACTATTTGTTATTAATAGATTTTAAATTTGATTTTTAATTGTTTTATCTTTAAGCAGCAAGGAAGTAACGGCGCTTGTGGTAAAGTCACTGTGCCTGTTCAGCAGAACGACAACTCCCTGGTTCCTCGTGATGATGTAGGAGATGCAGAAACCCCCACAGTACCCAAGAAGCCAAAGACATCTGCACTGATGGATCTCCTTGAACCAGCTTATAAAGCAGCAGCTCCAGAATCAAAGAAAACTGTGACTGAAATGGCAAAAGAGGAAGGGGCAAGGTATAGGGAAGCCATTCCTGACCTACTCTCTGAAAACCCACTAATCTGGTGGAAGATGCACGCATAAGAGTATCCTCTTTAAGCACAACAAGCAAAGCGGTATCTCTGTGTGCCTGGAACCTGGTAATAAAAAAATGAGTAGGCTTTAGTAAAGAACTGTTAGTTTTATGGACAGTTACTATGTTTTGTATACACAATGTCCAGACAAAGGCTTTATGGGCCTGTTTTGAATATGTTTTGAATTTTGAAATTTGTTTTATTTCTTAAACGTTTCAAGTTGTTAATGAATTTCACTGTTGAACATTTACAATGTTTTTATATTTTTTACAGTAATGTGTTTGTGCTTACCCTGTGTGCATTGTATGTGCATGATTTATTTTTACAGTGTTTGGTTACTGTACTCAAAGTAAAAAGTAATTCAACATAATTGTGTGGGCTCTATTGTTAATATGAATGTGTATTTCATTAATATAGCTGCATAGGAGGGTTTCAGTTACCAGCATAGATATTTAAATATGGATTCCATAATTCGTAATCCTCATAAAGGACTAGAGAGCTAGCTACTGTTCCATGACCCTATTTGTTGGGCAGCACCACTCACAACTCAATTCCCGTTTAGACCACCAACATCTCCCAACAAAATGAATCAGTCTTATTCATTTTCACACAATGGACACTAAACAATCTAGCAAACAGTTTTTACTGAAGATAGAACTGAAATAAACATGCAGACATTCAGAGGATGAGTTATAGGACCATACCTCAGTGATTGATGCTGAGGTATGCTGTTACTGAGATTCCACAGGAACATCCCCGTTGCCTAGTTTCAGTGTTTTAAAATAACTTTCGGTAACACTTTATTTCGATAGTCCACTTTAGACATTCTATTAACAGTAAGTAACTTTGCAACTACATGTCAACTAGCAGTTAGTAAAGTATTAGTAGACTGTCTGCTTAATATCTTCTAACACTTTCTTTGTCAACTTATTCTACTAACCCTAAACCTACCCTAACAGTCTACTCCGAGAGTTAGTAGACATGTAGATGCAAATTAATGAGAATTAGTTGACATGTAGTTACAAAGTTACTTATAGTTAGTAGAATGTCTAAAGTGGACTATCGAAATAAAGTGTAATCTAACGTTCTATGTAAACAGTAGTTTTATGCTAAATGAAGACCTCTACTGGCTAAAAGTTTTCTAAAAGTGATCAATCGTTGCAAATATGAACATTCCGTACTAATGTTTTTGTATGTTGCACCTAAATATCTAGTTTTGTGAAGTTTAAGCAAGTAGCATGAAGCAAGTTTGAAAATTCATTTGTGGTTTACCAGGATACTGTCAGACACAAAGCTGACAATTTTAACGCCTACTGTGGAACTGAAAACAGAAACAGAGCAGCAGTCATTTATGTCAGATTTGCAGTCTGATTATTAGTGTTTGTTCATTATCAGTGTTGAGGCTCTTAAACCAACAGAGCTGAAGCTCTGGTTGTGTTTGAACTCTCTCCTCTCTCAGTCTGTGCACCTGCCTCTCATTTTCCCTGCTGTGACTTAATGACATCCCTCTCATCAGAGCTACTTCAGCTCTGTACTGCAGTCATACACCACACTGCCTTTCATTGCCCAAAATCTCTCTCTCTCTCTCTCTCTCTCTCTCTCTTAATTCCTTCTTCCTAGTCTTCCAGTTGATCATTTTTCATAATTTGCATTTATTGGCTTGTGTCTATGTAATTTATGCAGCTTGTGCTCTCTGGATTTCAAAGGCATAAATATTCTATTTCTACTCAGCTGCGAAGGTTACCCATGGGCAAAATGTTAACGAAGAGTGATGGGTTTGGTTATCATGGGCCTTAGAACATTTTTAGTGTCTTGCTGAGGGTAGTATGAATTTAAACATTCTATCACTACTACAAATACTAACAATGTATATTCATAATGTTCTACATATAATTAAAACACAAATGTAATACATAAAATAATTGTATTCCTTTACCATTTAAAGTTATTTGCCAGCTCACTGCACTGATCCACCAAATGTTTTGTGGAAATAACCCTTTGATTGTCACCACTCACACTCAGCTGACTTAGTTTGAATTTAACACTATCTATCCAGATTATTATGCCGATGAACATAGATCATTATGCTGGGCCACAGATTAGGTGGATCTTCCAGGAAAATGGGGTCCCTGGCACCAGTGACTTCAGTAAGATCATGTGGACTCCTTCCACATGTTAAGTCATTAGCTGGGTTACTTGTGGAAGGTATGTCTAGGTTTGTAGTAATTCCATGGGCAAGTGTGGATCATCCTAGTCCCCTTTCTTGTCCCATACTACAGTCACTGTCAAAAGTTTTGGCAGTGACAAATTTTGTGTTTTGCAAAGTTTGCTGCTTCAGTATTTGTAGATTATTTTCCCACATGTTTCTATGGTATACTGAAAAACAATGATAAGCATATCAAAAGCTTTAAAGACTTTTATTGGCAAAAAAATATTAGTCAATATTTAAAGTGTTGACCCTTGTTCTTCATAACCTCTGCAATACACTCTGGCATGCTGGATACTAGCTTTTGGGCCAAATCCTGACTGATGGCGATCCATTCTTGCCTTATTAGTTCTCGGAGTTGATCACAATTTGTGGGCTTCTGCTTGTCCACTCGCCTTTTGAGGACTGACCACATGTTCTCTATGGGATTGAGATCCGGGGAGTTGCCTGGCCACAGATCCAAAATTTCAATGTAATGATCTTCAAGCCACTTCTTTATCACTCTTGCTTTGTGACATGGTGCTCCATCATGCTTGAAAATGCATGGATCATCACCAAATTGCTCATGGATCGCTGGAAGAAGTCACTCTTGCAGGACGTTTTGATACCATTCTTTATTCATGGCAGTGTTTTTGGGCAGAATTATGAGAGAGCCCACACCCTTGGTTGAAAAGCAACCCCAACACATGGATGGTCTCGGGGTGCTTCACTGTTGGCACAACACAGGACTCATGGTAGCATTTACCTTTTCTTCTCCAAACAATCGATTTTCCAGATGTCCCAAACAGTCGGAAGGGAGCTTCATCAGAGAAAATAACTTTGCACCAGTCTTCGAGAGAGGCATGGCTTGTCGGACATAGCAACAGTAACTAAGGAGGGTGGGTTTTTGCGAAGGGTCAATTGCGTTATCGTCATCAATGTATACGAAAAACACTCTTTTACAAACAATTACACTTTAGAATAGGGAACACTTATTCACTATTAACTACGAATTTTCCCTCAATAAATTCCTAATTTGCTGCTTATTAATAGTTAGTAAGGTAGTTGTTAAGTTTAGGTATTGAGTATGATTAGGGATGTAGAATAAGGAAATGTAGAATAAGGCATTAATATGTGCTTAATTAGTACTAATAAATGGCTAATATTTTAGTAACATGCATGCTAATAAGCAATTTGGTGTCAGGATCAAAAAACAGTGAAATTGTTTTTTTTTGTGTGAAAATTTCATTTTTTTGTCCAATGAAGCTTTTAGCAATTATTTAAAATACATCTGATCACTCTACACTATCTTCTAGAAACAATGTGAATGAACGCCACAACAGTTTAAGCTGCAAACTTTGCAAAACACAAAATTTATGTCACTTCCAAAACTTTTGGCCACGAGTGTACACAATGATTTTGCCTTGAATTGTGTAAGGAATGAGGTAACCTAACAGTGTCATGAGCCGGGTTTGATTCTTCCTCTCATTTCCCTCTCTCCCCTCGTTACTGCTACTTAGGCTCAGCTGTCCGCTATTGCGTTCGGCACTCACGCTGATTGTCCCACACCTGTTCTCTCTTTAGCCCCTTAACTGTCACCGTCCCACCTGTGGGACGCTTGGCACTCTTTTTTGTTGTTGTCCTTTTTCTCGATCAAATCTTTTAGTAATCATCATAAATCATATATCATTTGAAAGCTTAGAAGCCCAAGATTCATCCTGTGAAACATCCATTTTGAAATCAGACATTGCGTTACCATGAAAATGGTACTTTAAAATATTTTGGCGGTCTCCTCCCCCTTAGATCAACTTCAAATTTGGAACATAACTTATTTAGACATAAGGCTTTAATTTTATACCGATTTTAGAGTAAAACCTGTTATGTAAAATATTTATTATATATAAAATAAAATAAAATTAATATAGTGCATTTTCTTTACAGTAAATTTAAACTACCATAACTTTTTGATACATTTATTTTTTTTAGAAATTCCACTTTTGCGATAATCTGCTGATTTTCTTCTTTAAAAAGAGACCAAACTTATGTCTGTAAAAATTAGGGGGTGACAGTTAAGGGGTTAGCGTGATTTTCTTATTGTTGGCTCTCCTGCCCATTGAATGACACCAAGTGTCTGTGCATTCTGAGCTATCTGTCATTTTGTCAAGTCTTGTCTAGTCAAAGTCGTGCCTGGTGCTTCTTTCCTGTTCTCTGCCCAGTCATCCTGCAGTACGTGTGTGTTGGTCCTGTCACTGAGAACGGAATCGAGTCTGCCGGCTGGGGGCAGCACTCACATCTCTTCCCCTGTCCGCTGCCTGAACTGCTGTTGCTGCATCCAAGGGATACGCAGACATTCCTTTTCCTGAATTATAATCCAGCTCTGCACCCGCCAGATTCAGCCGGACCGGCAGACTGCCTACGTTACCTTTTCTAATAAACTATCTGCTTTTACCTGCCTTCGCTCTTGAGTCCTCATTATTCTCATGACAAACAGGTTCTGAATTCTGTATATGTTACACATAGTAACTTCAGTACGTTCCGCTGCATGATATTAGGAGATGGTGTTGGTACAATGATTCCAGAGGAGCCCCAGAGTGGATTCTTATATGTCTGTTGTACCTTGTGAAATCCAGAGTTCTGCACTGTCTCACATTGCCTTTTGGGACAGATGACTGAGTGCTGGACACTCCCTTGGCTCAAAGCCTTCATTTGCCGGAAGGTTCCTGACAACTGGTTAACAACCGGTTTTGCCTCTTCTGTTGAAGTGAAGCTTTGTAGGCAATTTTCCACATAGAACAATTTCAGGACAGAATGGCGGATATCATCCCCAGGCCGGCTATTATGAGGGCATGTTTCTGTAGTGCAAATATTACGCAGCATTATGTGGTGCTGAAGGGGAGAACTCACTAGGTTGTTCTTGTATTTGGAGATCTCTTAAGAGGAAGCATATCAATCTGTTTTCTGGGAGCAATCTTACTTGGTAGAACATTTCCCTTGATGTCACTGCTGACAGCAGCTGAAAGCAGAGATGGCCCCAACACTGGTCCAGGGAAGAGAAGCTCATTCGGATTTTGTTCTTTTTGTTTCTCAATATTAGAGGAAGCAATTTAAAACTATCCTGTTTTTCCCATTGTGCTGCACCAAGTTATGTGGGATGTGCCAGGAGTAGGAAGGTCTGTCGCAACATTCTGTTGCAGTTTCCTAACACCATCTGCTCATTTCAGTTTTGAAATTTCAGCAATATAAGCTTCTGCTTATTGTGGGTTTTTGGCCAGTCTCCTTTTAGTTGCTGTCAGCTGCAATAAGACTGCCTCTTTAGGTGCTCTGAGTTCTGCAATGTTCTTGACCCACAAATGAGGAGTGCATATTGCTCAACACCATAAACTCAGCCCTTACTGTTTTGGTTTCCAGAAAAATCCCATTCCTGGTGTTGAGCAGAAAGGAGGTTGTTTCATGCAGCTTCATCTGGAGCAGACTTTGGACTCTCTGGACTCCCGAGACTGATGTTGTCCACGGCTATGAGTAGTCGGTTGCTGCACTGTCTGCAGCACATTTTTAGGTTGCACTCTGTTGACATCTGAGCACCAAAGCAGCCAGACATAGGAAAAGTTTGGTAACACTTTCTATGAAGCCCGTATTTATAATACATTATAACGGTATTCTTAAGGCATTATAATGAATGCATAATGCATTATAAAAAACCTTATAATATGTTGTATCATCTCATGAATATTCATAAGAACAGTTTTAATATATTATAATATTTACTTATTGGTGGTTATAACTTTTAAGAGTATGATGGTTTATAACACAATGAACACGCTGCATCCACTTTTACCATGGATTATATTTCTCATAGTTATAATGCATTATAAGTCTCATATCTTGCCATTTTTCTTATGCTACTTTACTTAAAGCGGTCAAAGACCACTTATAAGTAGTAATACTACTACTACTACTACTAATAATAATAATAATAAAAATGTTTTCTCTCAAACAGCCAGAAGATCAGATATCAGATCAGATGAATGTGTAATATGACACATTTG
>NW_015639524.1:611021-652840 GCF_001515625.1 Sinocyclocheilus rhinocerous | reverse complement strand
GTGATGGAGAGAGAGAGGTTAGAGGGGAAAGGGGCAAATCCAGTTAATCATTCCCCCAGCGGGGCTTTTGAAAACCACAGTCTATGCCAGTGCACTGCGGCTCACCTAAAGCTTAACCAAATATAGATTTTAAGGCTCAAGACTCATCTGGTTTGGGTAAGACACAGCCACAGTGTGTTCTTGACGAGCTCTGCTGTTCCTAAACGTCCCGAAAAGAGATATGGCACGAATCCAGGTTCAGCAACAGTTCTCCCAACGTTTCTCGCCTTAGGTCCCTTTAAATTAAGTTACTCCTTTTTAGTTTCTTATCATAAAGGCAGCTTAATTTGGACTAAAAGTGAACTGGAAATGGTTTTATTTTGCTAAAACTGGGCTGGTTCTCACTGGCACACTAGACTGTCAATTATTTTTGCAATACCAGAAATTATTCTTGCATAGCGGCAGGTTATGAGCGCCAGTACATACTCTCTTCTGCAGCAGTCTGTAATGTCGCTCTTATTAGACTGTTCACAAGCCAAGGTTTTGACTATCAGCAGTAAATCTGTAGCATATTATAGCTTATTCTGGCCAAGAACCATTCATTCATATATGAAGAGGCCGTCTGACTGACATTTTAAATTACCAAACTCACTTTGCTTGATTTTACATGACATTTGGGGGTTTGGCAAACATGTGGGGAATCTCATTTACTCAGGATTATCTGCATCAAACTATAGTTTAAATATACACACACACACACACACACACACACATTACCGTTCAAAAGTTTGGGGTCAGTAAAATTTTTATTTTTTTTCAGTGAAATTAATACTTTTTTACAGCAAGGACATAATAATTTGATCAAAAGTGACAGTAAACACATTTATAATGTTACAAAAGATTTATATTTCAAATAAATGCTGTTTCTATTAATCCAAAAAATCCTAAAAAGTATCGCCGTTTCCATAAAAATAAAATACTGTTTTAAACATTGATAATAATAAGAAATGTGTCTTGAGCAGCAAATCAGCAATATAAATTATTTTTAAAGGATCATGTGACACTGAAGACTGGAGTAATGGATGCTGAAAATTCAGCTTTGACATCACAGGAATAAAATATACATTTAAACATATTCAAAAAGAAAAATAGCTTTCCAACAAACCAAAGTTGGATGGTATAAGTAAAAAAAAAAAATGATGTCAATATATATATATATATATGTATAATTTTAAATATGTATATTTGTGTATATGTAATGTTATATGTGTAAAAATATTATAAATTTATGTAGTATGATATAATATATAATGTTATTATATTGTGGCCAGTCTTTGGGAATCACACACAAACACACACACAAAATGTCAAAACAGGTAAATGCATTAACTACATTAAATGTGACTATGTTCTAATAAGTCACCTCTGGCAGTTCTAATATGCATATATAAACAAGGGAGGTACCAACACCCATTTCAAGCACTAAGTAACACAATTGTGATATCATTTGATGAGTCTAAAAACACATAGTAGGCTATAACCGCACATGCACAAAGGGTCTGTGTAACTGTGCTGGCAGAAGTAGAGCTTTTCATTCGAGTCCTGTGGATTAAACAAAGAGACATGTTCTGTTTGCACAGCTTTACTTTGTCGTCAAGCTTGTGTGTAAAGAAACATTTTATGAAAGCTGAAATCTATGATATTCTGCACCATGTTGGTCACAGATGTTTCTCTAACATAGCAACTTGCTAGCTAGTTATCTCCTATTGTTGTGCAAAACCACCTTGTTAAGAAGCACAGCTTGAAGGAAGGATGGGGAAAGCGAACAGTATAGTGCTTCGGATTTTCCCAAGCGCTTCCTCTGGTTTTGTTCATTGTTGACAGGGAACAGAAAATTATGTCTCTCTGTATTGTGGCTGAATACCAGCTTTGAAGTCTGCTTGACATGCTACATCTGATTGTGTGTATGCATATGTGTGCCATGTCTTCACTCATTCTGTTGATAATTTAGGTACAGAATGAGGACAAGAATATCGATTACAAAATTAAAAGTATTGCTTGACATCCTATGAAGTTTATATCATAATACTTTCACCCAGCACATCCTCCAAAAGATGCATTCAGATATATACATTATTTCTCTCTCTGTGTATGACAAAGACTCTCAAAACCTTGATTTCTGTTATAAAATGATAAGAAACCTATGATAACTTTGCATTAATGTGAGCAGGTGTTTGCTATAGGTGCTTAATATCTGATGGCAAACATTCAACCAAAACAAGCAATGTTGTACATCTCTGCCCCCTATTGGTTAAATGACAGACACACCCATCTCTACAAAGACGCCCTATAAGAACAAAAAATGCTGTTTATAAGAAATGGATGGAAGGAAAATTCACATTGACAAGTGGCATCACTCACGATATTAATTCACCCAAAAATGAAATTTGCTGAAAATGTACTCACTCTCAAGCCATCAAAGATGTAGATGGGTTTGTTTCTTCACCTGAACAGATTTGGAGAAATTGTAGCATCACTTGCTCACCAATGGATCCTCTGCAGTGAATGGGTGCCGTCAGAATGAGAGTCCAAACAGCTCATAAAAACATGACAATAATCCATAAGTAATCCACAATTCCAGTCCATCAATTAATGTCTTGTGAAGTGGAAATCTGTGTTTGTAGGAAACAAATTCATCATTAAGGCATTTTAACTCTAAACCATTGCTTTTGGCCAAAAAACAAGTCCATAATCCATAATAATGCCACCTCCAGTGAAAAAGTCCATCCCCTGTTGTCCTCTCACATCAAAATCCACCAACATATTTGTTTAGAACTGTTTTAGACTGTTTTTGCTTATAAATGGTGCTTGATCTGTCATATATTCAGACAAGACAACTTTTTCGCTTAAGAAAGCAACATTATATGGATAGAGGACTCATATTCTAGCCGGAAGCAATTGTTAAAAACGTCTCAATGATGGATTTGTTTCTTACAAACACGCAGCTTTTCACATCACAAGCCATGAATTGATGGACTGGAGTGTTGTGGAAAGTTCTATGCAAATAAATGTGACATGACTTGATATTTAACGTGAAACTCATACCAACCCAGCAAGCCCTTTAATGTTAATAATGATGCATAGCAATTTAAGGATTGGTACATGACATTTGGTTCTCCAGTCTTTTAAAAAAGAGCTCTGGCATCAATCAAACACTGACGTACATCTTGAAAGTTTGGTGTATTAAAGTAACTCTTAAATACTTTCTGTCTCTCTAGGGTGCTCCTGGACGAGAAGGAATGGAGGTGAGTGTAACCAGCACTGTTTCTGATCAACATGGTCATGGTCTTCATGGCTCACATTATATTATTGTACGTTACTTTCTTTCAAACACGTTTTCTCTCTGCAGGGACAAAGAGGTTTACCAGGAAAACCGGTAAGTTTAAAACACATAAAATCTGTGTGTGCTCATCCTTGAGACCAAGGTGTTTCTTGTTTTTTAGGAAAATGTCTTGCTTTTGCAATTTTCTGAAAGACTAAATTCTTTCCTTTCGGCATAAATATGAACAGCATGTTTGAGTGTTTTACCCTTTGCGCTAGTGAGTGCTTGCTGACTTCAAATGTCCTTAAACACTGACGTCTGGTTGCACTGACATCTTGAATTAGTTGGAACATGCAAGCACTGTCACCGACAGCAAGTTTAGTTTAACATTTCTTTTAATACCGTGATAATACTGATAACCATGATCATTTTGGTCACTATAATCGTGATAAGAAATTGTCATACCGTTACAATCCCTAGTATGTTCTAGCCGTTGTGTTGCAGCTGCATTAAATAGTGTTCGCAACATTTTTTACTTCTGTAATGTGATTTTATTTCGAAGTGAAACAGGATATAAGTTGTGAGGATGAAGTTGATTTTTTTTATCTGTAAAAATTGAAAAGTGCTATTTATTGTGCTAGAGTTTTTTTTTTGCTTATGTCAACCGAGAAGGAACGTTGCTTCAGAGGTGAAGCAAGATTTTACATTGACAAACATTTTTCTTTGGATTATTGTGCAATTACGCATTGTTTTCAATAAGAGAAAGTAAATAGGGAAAAGTGCAAGCTCACATTCAGATCTGCCTCCATCCAATCAACAACTGATGGACGGATCCAATTCCCCGTCCTGCATTTTTTATTTTTTGATCCGTTCCACTCAGATGAATGTCACAATATGGAATCTCTGTTGCTTTTTCCATTAAATCGTATTTATGTGTTTAATTTCTTTAAATCTCTGTAAACTGGATATTTAACTGTTTTACAGGGTGAAGTTGGTGATCAGGGTTACCCAGGACCACAGGGACCCCCAGGGTCAAAGGTCAGAGGTCATTCTTCCTCTGGTTTTGACTCCAGAATATTAAAAAAACTATCATTATGATCCAAAAGTGTTTTCAATGTCCTTTTCCTCCAGTTTGGTACTTAAAGGGGTCATATGATGCTGTTAAAAAGAACATTATTTTGTGTATTTGGTGTAATGAAATGTGTTTATGCGGTTTAAAGTTAAAAAAACACATTATTTTCCACATACTGTACATTATTGTTTCTCCTCTATGCCCCGCCTTTTTGAAACGCGTCGATTTTTACAAAGCTCATCGGTCTGAAAAAGCGAGGTGTGCTCTGATTGGCCAGCTATCCAATGCGTTGTGATTGGCCGAATACCTCAAGCCTGAGACGGAAATGTTACGCCCCTCACATACTGCTGATGCCGTGTCCCCGGCCGGAGCGGCGAGACAAAAACATTAAAACCCAAACTGTTCTGGAACAGTGTTGTAAATACAACTTAACCACTGATTTGTAGTCGTGTCCTCTTTTGGAAGACCAAACAAAGTAGTTTCGCGTGTTAGAACGAGCCATTTTAGGTAGGCGTGGTTAACTCTTAACTTTTATAAAGAATATCTCTTTGGTTTTGAGACTTTAGTTTTTGCAACTTTACAGATCTTCTTTATGCACCAAGAGCTTGTAACACTCCAAAGAGAAAGGAAAAATTGAAATCGCATCATATGACCCCTTTAAATATGAGACATCAAGCAAGCAATATTATTTTTAACCAATTAATTTTCTGAGTATTTTTACCTTCTGTTTTGCACTCTTTAGTCTCATAGGTTCAGTTTTATTTAATCACCTCAGCATATTTTTTGGATTTGATCATGTGCTTGATTTCACCATAGCCTCTGACCATTACTTAATCATTAGCAATGTAATAAGAATGATTTCATAGAGTAATGGGCTTCATATGGATCCGACTGCTCTGTTCAAGCATCTTCTGCTTCAGTATTACTCTCTGCGATCTGTTCTATATTACTTTAAACGCTCTGTATATGTTTGGCAGGGTGAGCAGGGAGAGCCAGGTCCTCAGGGTGACAGAGGAACCGATGGTCTGCCAGGCTTAAAGGTGAGCTCTGGGTGAAGCTCTTTCTGTTATGTGTGTGTGTATATGTATATATATATATATATATATATATATATAATGATTCCTACAAAGACAGGACTTACAGTAAATGGGTAACATCAATGTGCTTGACTGGTTTGGTTTGATTTGAGCTTTGTATTTCTCAGGGAGATAAAGGAGATGTTGGAGAACAAGGGCCCCAGGGCGAACCGGTGAGGAACGATGCATCATACGTTTATTAAAAGTGTGCTCATTTGATTTTTATGCTGCACTGACGGATAAGACTGTTGTCTCGGACTTTCATAACTTGAATGCAAGGTTTGCAGGGTCATTTGCTCCCAGTTATTTTAGCTGTACAAAAACAGTCAGTTATGCTGCTTGATGCTGAAAACTATTTGTTAACTTATTATTTTAATTTACTGTCATAATCATAAATATGCACTGGTTTGTAGCACAAATACTGCACTTTGTTGTTCTTCAAGTTATTGACTCATAGTGGCTAATGAATCAGAATTCTCCAATATTCAAAGAAAATAGCTAATGGTGCATTTGAGTCATGTCGGAAAGATCGTATTTATGAGTTGAATGCACATGAACACCACCACAAAGTCATAATTACAAGAGGGAAACTCAGAAGTTTCAGATAATGAAATGATTATTTTTTTAAATGTATAATAAATCTAAGTTGCATTTAAAAAATACTGTAGTATTGTACAATTATGATAGGATAAAAATTTAGTTTACAGCACCTTCATAAATTGAATAAAATCATAAAAAGGCATAAACATACCTACTGTATGCATATTATTCATCATTTTGTAGAAGCAGAGTTTAAAATCTTATTGAACCTTTTGTAGAAAAGGTACACCAGCATTTTTCTCCCACCAAAGTGACTTGAATGCACCTGATGCTGTAGTTACTACTTCCCAACTCATACTGTAAATACAAATTTCCCAGAAGGACTTGAATGCACCAATACTTCCATGTTGCAAATTGAATGCAATGAATCAGCAGTCAGCAGGTTGCTACTGAGATAAAGTGAGTCATATTTGGCCTGTCATGTGACCTTATGTGGCATCTCTGCCCAATTGTGGGGACTTGCTCCATGTAGAATCAAATAGTTTTTACTGTGCCACTGAAATGAATGCACATAATTTGAAACATTTTTACCATTTTATTGAATTTACCTTTAAAAGCATAAATTCAGAAATTAACAATCTCATTCATATGTAATTAGAGAACAACTGCAACAAAAGTCCATTTTGTTAACAATGCCAAGATCTTTGGTTCGATTTTCAAGGCAATTTGTGAACTGATCAAATATATATCTTGATTGCAATGTATGTTGCTTTGGATAAAACAAAAGCAGAGAAACACCTCTTCACATCTGAGAATACTTACATTTGTGTGATCAGTTATGTAACAGTTGTTTTCATCACGGTAGGGCCGCCCTGGTGAGAAAGGCACATCAGCATCCGGTGACATCATTGACTTCAATGGCAAACTCTTAGATGCCTTTCAGGTGAGCTGTGATTTCATTGATGGTAATTGCTAGAAAAACTTCTTAACAACTGTTATTTTTGCCAATCGGTCATCTGGATTCATGCAAATTTGATGTTACTGGTTAGACTTCCTGTAATGCAATTATGTAAACCACAGATGACTATAAATTCATGGTTATATTAAAACCAAATGCCATTATATATTCTGAAATTTAAGTCAAACTTGATTTTTTTTTCTTTTCTGGCAGGCCATCAAAACCATCAGTGTCTCGGTAACCGTACTGTAGCATGAGTTGCCATTTTTGGTTATTTTTGTTGAATATGCAGCCTGATTATCCTTAACAAATACTCACTGTGTGTGCGTGTGAATTTAAAACAATCCATTATTATTTTCAGCATATAATGCTAATTCAAAATACATAATTCAAGATTAATTTTCAATAAAAATCTTCAATAAGTCAATATAAAATAATTGTTGCTTATTTGTCAATGCAGATTCTTCAGTAACACTATACAAATAATGTTTATTATTATTATAATTATCAAAGCTGGTTGCATGCATGCAACATTATGTTATAAAACGGTTTGAAAGCCAAATATGGCTGACAAAATAAAATGTAATTGAAATAACTTTGCTTTAAAACATTTAAGGCTATGCTTTATGTAATGTACCAAGACAAATTCATGAAATTAGATGCAATTAGTTGCAAATGTTGTTCTTGTTCTCAGAATGTGCATCTGGGTTGTTTAATGAATGGTTCTTGTGGTTACATTTATAATGTCTGTTTAAATGTTCTAGACGATGCCATTCTTTGAAATCCTGTGTTTTGTCACATTGCAATTGAGAAATAGGAGGAGAAATTTGGAATTTTATCGTTTTGGACATTTGCAAGGCTTTGTGGTCATCTCTATCAACAGTATAATCAGTCTGAAATGTGTATCGAACCACAAACCATGACAGCACATTGTACAGATACATTGAATATGGTGACAAGGAAATGAAAAAATATCAGCCATAATTATGGTATGTTTTTGTCAAAAGAATAGCAATGTTTCCTTCAAAGAATGCCATAAGCATTGTTAAGCATCACTCAGGATGTTGCTTTCATACTCCACATGGTTTCACATGAAGAATTATATTGGAACAACAATTTCCTGTTTTATAGCAGTTGTAAAATGAGGTCTATCAGAGGTTTGTGGTTCTCAAAATGCAAAGTGGGTTTTACAAAAAGACCATTTTATAAGCTTTAATTATGTCCGTTCCGTTTGCTTACCAAACAGGGACCCCCTGGCCCTCCTGGACCCCCGGGACCACCCGGAAAAGAAGGTTCAAAGGTGAATTTCACAATTTTATCAAAATCTGTTAAACTCCTAATGAGTGGCTCAGTTAGTGTGTTGGTTCCATGATTATTATATTTAAAGCCACACAAAGACTGTGCTAGAACGTGATTTTCAGAGACCTTCTAAATGATCTAATTCAGGGATGGGCAACTGGCGGCCCGCAGTGTTTTTTAGTACGGCCCGCTGGATCATATTAGACTCGGATGATCAATTTTAAAACATTTGAAAAGCAAGTCATGTAAAGATTGCTTTCAGTTTATGATGTTAATACTATCTCCAACCAGGAGAGGTCGCTAGTTTCCATTCTGTCCACTGACAACAAAGTTTTCCTTCTGAATTAGCATAACTGCACAAGTTTTATACTTAATAAAATCATTAAAAACAAATGACATTAGTTATACTTTAATTTCCTTCAATAAAAAGGAAATTGAGTAAGACGGTGTAAAAGGTGTGTGGACGTGGATTAGTAATCTGGCCCCTTGGTATAAAGGAGAAAAAATGCTGGCCCTTGTCACTATCAAAGTTGCCCATCCCTGATCTAATTTATAGTATCAGGATAAATTTAAATTCTGAACTTCTGTATGTTTCATTCATCCAAACAGGGTGAACTTGGCTTGCCTGGGCCTGCTGGGATTGATGGCGAAAAGGTGATAATTGGTTCACCCAGTTTAGAAGAATATCAGTTGTTTTATTTTATTTTATATAAATATACACAGCTTTGCAAGACCATGCACCTATATAGGACCCATACGAGCTACTCAGAGATTCGTGCAAATGAGTTGCTTATCAATATTTGGATTGATTTGACCATCAGGGTGAAAAGGGAGACACTGGAGAGCCTGGTGAACCCGGAGAGAGGGGGGGAAAGGGAGAAATGGGCCTCTCTGGTCCCTCTGTAAGTATTCAAAGTGATAAATCTATTACATCTTCTCATTTATTTTCTATCATATTATCATTTATAATATTAATCAAATGTGTCATAGGGAATGGATGGGCAGAAAGGAGAGAAAGGAGACTCTATACTAGAGGACAATCTGGTCAGAACAATTGCACCCACATTTTCTGATTCATTTATTAATATTCTAGTATTAAGAGTACAGTTATCTTTAAATGTGATTTTATGACTGTCTACAGGTTCAGATGATTTCACAGCCTGGACCACCAGGGCCTCCAGGTCCACCAGGACCACCTGGATACATGGTGAGGCACATTTTAGACATGCATGATATTATGCTTTCAGTCCATATGATGACATCTGATGGCTGATATGATGACTGATGCCAATTTTACAAGCTTTTTCACATTCACATATGTAACTGTACTCAACCTGACCATATGGTCTCTCTTGTTTTTTGCATTTATCTGCAAGATCTTGACTTTTAAGAGTGATATCATAACATCATTCAAAGATTGTGACAGTTATTATGTGTGTTTTAGGGTCATCGTGGCTTGCCAGGCTCCAAAGTAAGTGTTATTTTATTTAAGATTTTAAACAAAGTCTATTAATGTATGTATTCCTAAATTCCTAAATTTAGATCAAAGTATCAAAGTTTTTGTCTTGTCATGAAACACGTCATCATAAAGCTAACTTAAGTGCTTTAAACTCCCTAATAAATGTCTGGAGATATCCAGTAACTCGTACTCCATGCAGTGTATCAGTCTAACGCTGTATTGAATCTCTCATAGGGTGATCCAGGGGAGAGTATTAAAGGAGAGAAGGGAGAAACTGGTGCTGCAGGAATACAAGTGAGACCACATCTAATCCCATAATGCACTAGTCTAGGATTTAAAAACAAAATCAATATTTACAAAGATGTAAGATTGGCCTGCATGTTATGATTATGATGTTATCCATACTCATAACATCTTTATACATATTATTATGTTTTATAGGGCCTTCAGGGTCCTCAGGGGCCCCCGGGATCAACAGGATTAGTTGGTCTTCCCGGCACAAAGGGTGAAAAGGTAAATCTAATCATAAATTCAACTAATCACTATTTTTAATGACCATTAGGGCTTAAGCAAATGTATTTGTGGTGTTTATTTCATTCTTTTTATCTATTATATTTTATTTCATTTTTTCTGTATTCTTTTTTTTAACCACTCTGTGGTTTTTATGATTTATGAATGAATTTTGATTTGATTTGATAAATGTCAAATGTAATGCCTAAACCTAACTGTGAAGTAATATTAGACTGGAACTCTCCAGATAGGCCACACATAAAATATAAATGTAGCTAAAATTATTTTTGTTTTCTTTATAGGGAAAACAAGGGGAACCTGGATTAGATGTAAGCATTTATTTATTTATTCATTCATTCATACATACATCACAATGTAATTTTTCTTTTATTTTATTGTAGGGTTTTCCTGGCATTAAGGGAGACAGGGGTGATCGTGGAGAGAAAGGAGAGAAGGTACTGCATCATATTTACCTCTGGCTATCAATGAAGCTTTCATACATGTTCAAAAAACATGACATTTATTTATTTACTGACTGTACATAGTCCTTTACTTAAAATGATCTTGTTGATCCTCCTGTTCACAGGGAGATCGCGGTGCTGTTGGAAAGAGAGGGCTAAAGGGAAAGAAAGGCGAGCAGGGGCCGCCGGGTCTGGACCAGCCCTGTCCCGTGGTGCGTGTAATAGCTACTTTTCAGATGTTTATATGTGTTGATGCGTTACAGATTCATACTGCTGAAAATCCGGTGAAAAAACATACCGGGTAATTCTGTCAGGAACAGCAAAGTGTGCCCATCTGGGAACACAGATATTTCACAGACATCTTTTTCCCTTTTCCACCTTTCCTCACCTTTCTTCTGTATGTTTCTATAGGCTGATGTTCTGTTTCAGTTTCTCTTTGATTGGTCTCTCTAGCGTGAGTGTGTGTGTATTGTTTGTTTTGAGTCATTATGGGAGTGTATATTGTATATGTGTGCCTTCGCTGACAGGGAGCTGATGGATGTAAAAAAGAGGCAGTGGAAACGGGGCAGCCGGCCCCTGAGGCCCCCTGCCCACTGGTACAGTATATCTGCCTGCTTCTCTCTCTGCTCTGTTTATACCTGCAGATTTCTGACACTTCCTGCTTTCACCTTTTAACTTCTCCTTTTAAACTATCCTATGTCTGCCATATACATACTGGTACATGAAATGTTTGGGGTCAGTGAGATTTATTTATTTGAAATAAATTAATACTTTTATTCAGCAAGAATGCATTGAGTTGATAAAAAGTAACTGCACAGAATACATCACATTTTTATTTCAAATAAATGCTGTTCTTTTTAACTTTATTCATCAAAGAAGCATGAATCAGAGCGACTGTTTTCAACATTGATAGTGAGAAATATTTCTTGAGCACCATGTCAGCATATTAGAAGGATCATGTGACACTGAAGACTGGAGTAATGATGCTGAAAATTCAGCTTTGCATCACAGGAATAAATTATATTAAAATAATAATAATAATATAAAAAATATTATAGATAATAATTGACAATAGTACTGTTTTTACTTTATTTGTGATCAAATAAATGCAGCCTTGGTGAGCAAAAAACATCTTTCAAAAACATTATAAAATCTTACGACCCAAACATTTAAACCATAGTGTATATACAACACACATAATTAGAGATTATTCATTTTTATTCAACTGTTATAAAGCCCAAACTGATGTATAAAATATTAACAAAATTTGACGAAAAACAGTGTAACTTAGTAAGCAAAGTCTCATTAATATTTTATTAGTGTTACTTCATATAAAACAGCATTATTGTGATGAGTTTTGCAAGCATGTATGTAAAAATCTGATTCTTTAGTGATTGAGTTTTTAGGTTGATGTCTACTTATTTTATATATATATATATATATATATATATATATATAAATTCATGTATTTTTTTAGCAAAATAATTATTAGAAATTTGTGTGGAGTGTTTGCTTACAGACAGTTGTAAAATTTAAACTGATAATTTTTTTAACTACTTTAACACATGAATTTGTTAAAATTGCAATACAACTGAAAATTGACTCTGCTCTTACACCCATGTTTTGTTTTGTTACTTTGAAGGGTCACGATGGACTTCCAATAGCAGATTGCTGGCACAAGGTCAGTAAAAAAAATACATTTATGATACTTGAATATTCCATAACCATGTCTGTACAGTTCATGTGTGTGACTTTAACATGAACAATTGCCTATTTAAATTAATCGACTGCAGTGTGCATCAGTACACATGCCACATAGCTCTTTTATGTTGCATTTTTGGATTTGGCTTTGCTCATCACTAATATTGTGTGTTTGTTGTTCTTTTGCAGTGATGTGCAACCTGAGGCATGTCGTCTGTACATATTGATGTGATATATATTGCAATTTCATACAGCTTTTTCCACTTTTTAAATATATCTACATTTTATAAAGACAAAAGACTTCAATGTACATTCATCAGTGTTATTTTTTCATAAACCTTTTTTTATCAGAAATTGTGGACCAAATAGTGGATGCTGCTTTTTTGGTATCCATTTGGGTTTTTGGATTATTATTTTTTTATTCCTGGAGCATAAATGGACAGTATTGTTCACCATAAGATGCCTGTAATGTGCTCGAGGAATGTTGCATGGGCATGCTGGACCGACCCGCTCAACTAGTGCCAATACGAGATTTTTGCATCATATCCCCTTTTGTTTTTAAAGGAACAGGGAATGCTTCAGAAACTCAAGAGGAAACGTCTCTCCCAGCCTTGATGTTCTTCAAGAACCCGAGCAGGTTAAATGACTTTACTCAAGTGACGCCATCTCAATAATACTGGCTAATATTGACGGTCCTCAATACGCAGGTCGAATGAGGGTGCAAACAGCCCTCACTATGGTCAATATTTTTCATGGAGGAACATAATTGAGCTCTTGGAGATGATGAGAGATCAGGGATTGGCCTCATGGATGCAGTTGCTCCATGGGACGGCAACAGCAGCCTGACATAAGAGGCTTTGGCATGGAGATGATACAGAACAGATCATTATTTTGAGAATATTAATGAACAGTAATTTATAATGATTTATTTCTTATGTGTTACTGTTTTATGCTTGGATTTTTGTAGTTTTTAACCCGCAAGCAAAACACAAAGCATCTGGAATTGACGCCCAAAGACTAACTTTTGGATGATGAGCATTTACTTATTAATGCATAAATAATTGACAATAAAATAATAAAATAAATACTACATCTGTTTTAAATCAGCGCAGCATAATAATGAGCGAGAATAGTGTGTTATATTGTACCTGTTTATTTTTTTTCTTTAATACTACTGCATCTATGTTTTATTGCTCACATTTGTTGTGATACTTTGTATGAGATACAGTATACGTTGACTCTGACTACTTGTCATTGTTTTTAACATCACAATCCTTGATACATATTCCATATATTTTTGCTCATAGTAATTTATGATATATACTGATGTGCTTTTTGAGGATGGCCAAAACTGGAGGTATTTTCGTAACCTCAGTTCAGCTATTACGAGGACTCAAGTTTAAGGCTGTTTTTTAATTTGACAAAGTATTGCTCTATTATCTTTCATAGCATAAAAGCAAAGAAAACATTAGAGATTCCATTTGATCAGTCTCATTTTCTTTCTTTGGTTTTCCAAGATTTAACAGAGAGAAAAGACATCCAGAAGAGATTTAATTTTACTTTATTTTTTTTACACATTTTAGCATGTTCAGTGTACATTTCCATGATGGTGTACCCTCTTTCAGGGATTTAAAACCATACTTCATAAGCTTTTCTGAAGTATTTATTGTTAATAATCAAATCCGGTAAAAATCAAAACTGGTGGCCAGATCATGTAAAAGTTCTTATATGCATAAAATATATGTTACAGATAATGCACTTGAATTTTTATAAGCCTGTCTTTGGTGTTAAATGGCTGGCAAAATGTTCCAATGTTACTATGTTGTGATTTACGATTGACCAATAGCATTATAGCATCATTTTAGAAACAAAACAGAATGAGAGGACATTTTTGGAACATTTTATTGTTTGACTTTCTTTACAGGTGTTTTTTTTTCTTTTTTTCAACACAAATAATGTTTGATTTTGAAGATATTGAAAGATGATTTTGAAGATATTTTGCTACTGAAGTATTTGTATTTAATAGTTGAAATGGGGTAAGGAAAACAGCCTTACCGACTGCCTGACAGACATTATATGCATTGATTTGCTTTCAAAGATGTTTTATAAAATAGAAATTAAAGTTTGTTACTAGTAAACTGTCTTTCATTTGACCTTGGTCATGGTCAAAAAGTATGGTGTTTCAAAAGTTCTCCACAATCCATTGTAAACTTACATTTAGCTCAGACTGTTTCTCTGAAACTTGTCATGATCAAATCAATTCCTGATGAATTAAATTAAATCCTGCTCTTTTTCATCATTGCATGAATGTTCTGTATCACTAGGAAGTATGTCACATTGCGCAAGTAATGAGTAAGAGTGCAGTTTCCTGTTGACTTTAAATGCCAAGGTAATTAAACAGGTCATGACATAAGAAATCTGTTTTTTTTTGAGCTTTTGACATATAAAAGGTCTTTGTACCAATAAAACATCCTGCAAGTTTTATAGCTTATAGCTTAAATATCTTCCTCATTATAAATAAAGCATTTATTAATCAAGCTCCTAAAACGCTTTGTTTAGATATTGCGGATCTGTGACGTCACGTGGACAAATATTTGCATATAATCATCTATAAGCCCCACCCACGTGTGTCTAATCAGCTGACACCTGTGTCTACACCAGACGCCAAAAGCAAATCTAATTATAATCACTGGCACTGTCTGTTGCTTATGGTATTCAGTTGCGCATTCATTTTCGGACGTACTCCACATGCTGCTGCTGACAATAGGACATCTTGTAGGCGGATTATATGTTTATTCGGAGCATTTGGCTAAAGATTGTTTTGTTAATGAGGACTGTGTAATGGAGAGTTCTTAAAGAAAGTCTTGTTGAAAGATAAAAGCAGCCAACTGAATGCGATCTAACAGCAGCTGCATCGAAAACCGTAAGTAAAGAGTCACAATGATTTGTTTGTGGTTTTATATGGATGGAATGTTTTTTAAAAAGCGTACTTGTATTTCTATAGTCTTTGCTTACGTGCTATAGCCAGGGGGCATTGATACTGTTAGTCAATCATAACAGTGATCGTTTACTGTCAAGCCTTAAAGGGACCACACCTCGAAAACGGATTATAAGGGTCAAAATGCTGGTTGAAAATTTAGTTAATCAATGACAAAAGTCTTTGAAATAAAAAAGTGCATGTTGAATTGAAAAAAAAAATGCATTGCATTAACATTGGTCATATTTAATGCATTGTATTTTCAGGGCTTGTATTTATTGGGGTTGTCATTCAACATGGTTGTATATTTAAGCTGTGAATATTTAAACTGGAAAAAAAAATCACATTTTCATTCTTAAAAATTCAATAAATATTCACTTCACAAAATCACCATTTCCAAAACTGTCAGTCTTTTTAAAAATATGACGCAGATGGAGATTATGCATGAGTACGCTACTGCTAGTGCTGTTCCTGTAGTTCCCGGATATTCAAAGTTGAATATTTTACCGAGTTAGAATCGAATTTGAACATTCTGCCGAATTTGAACTATTTCAAGCACTGTTAATGCAATGCATTTTTTTCTTCAATTATGCAGTTCAACATACTTTTTTGTTTAAAAAGTTTTTTGTCCTTAATTTACTTCCAGAAGCATTTATAAACACTATTAACATAAAAAAAATGAACATAAGTAAACCCCAGGGAACATTGAAATAATCATAAATAAAATTCAAAAAATCATGACGACATGATTAAACTGTTTCTAAAACGAATTTGAACATTCTGCCGAATTTGAACTATTTCAAGCACTGTTAATGCAATGCATTTTTTTCTTCAATTATGCAGTTCAACATACTTTTTTGTTTAAAAAGTTTTTTGTCCTTAATTTACTTCCAGAAGCATTTATAAACACTATTAACATAAAACAAATGAACATAAGTAAACCCCAGGGAACATTGAAATAATCATAAATAAAATTCAAAAAATCATGATGACATGATTAAACTGTTTCTAAAATAAATCAAATACAATCACAATCAAAAAATTTTATTGTGCTTGACAGCGATGTTTTATTATAGGAATCAAATACCCAAACTGAGCAATATGAACAGGTAATATGTGATGGTAATACAACACGTGACTGGTGTTAAACAATTTGGCCTGAGATGCAAAAGCAACTATATAAAAAAATACTTTTGTGTTAAATGTAAAAAATATAATAATTAAATGAGTGTGAAACCCAGTGATAGAAATGAGGTGCTTTCAGCATGCTGATACAAACAATGCTTCTTATTGCACACGGGGAACCACACAACATAAAATACCACGTTAATGTCATCAATTAATAAAATAAATTAGTAACCTGAACTAAATAAGCAGTTCAGTTAAGTCACAAAAAATGGCACTTAAACATGTTTCAACTATGTTGAAAGATGGATACCTGACTGCTTAGTCAAATCTGACTTTTAGATTGCATGTTTTACAGTGGCAATAAACAGATGTGCGCAACAGTATGTTATTCTGTTGATGTGCTATATAACTACAACACGTGCACTGATGAAATCCATCAATCTAATGCAAAATGCTGATGAAACATGTATACACAAGCTTACAAAATGATCCACAAAATTCAGATTTACTGTTAACAGATGTACTTGTGAGTGCATCTCACACCTAAAAACACAAGCTTATTGATAATTATGCATATTTTGATATTTTCGATAGGTTTTTACTGTGGTAGATTTAAACCACAATAATCAAAAGCAATCACTTTGTCATAGCACACAGTAATAAAAAAAAACAAACATTCAAAACGTTTAAAAAAAAAAAAGCGGTCTTTTTGGGGTAAGGGGAACATAAAAACAACTATCAATGAAGCTCGGCACTAATTTAAGAGATTCTACAGCTCTTATCTAATTTAAAGGGAAATTCTATTAAAGTTATATGGGGAAACAGGATAAGTTGGTGTGGTGTTACTCACAAGAGACCATAAAATAGCAAGTGCCATTTTGTGCTATAATGTGTATATAAAAGCGAGGAAGCTTAGGAGAGTTCAAGACTTGTGGAGTTCAGAAGCCGGAAGGAGTGAGAATGTTCATGTCTCGATGTCTCAGTCTGTGACAGGATGTTTTCTTTTCGTCCTCGCCGCTCATCTCGATCTTGGGAGATTTGAAATTGGCGGGATCGTCAACCGTGAGGTTTATTTGGGTTTTCATGCCATCTATTGAATTGGACTTCTGAACCCCAAAGTACGATTGCAGCATGAATCCCCCTGTAGTCATGGAAACAGCAGGAAAAAATGTTTACATTAACACATTCCTGGTCTTATTGTGAATTTCCCAAAATGTATACAGCACTTTTCACAATACACATGATGTTAATGTTTATATCATCTTAATTTCTTCATGCCTTTGAGTCACATTTACCACATTAGAGCTAGGCGATAATATACACTGAAAAATATTAGTACAGAAGCAATTTTCATAAATAAATATAGTATAATATTCAATAATATAATTAATGACACAACAAAATAAAAAAAATAAATCTTGGTGCAGAACAAATATTGCATAAAGGTTAAACAAACAAATCTGAGTGTATAATTAGGCATCTTTAAAACCTAAAATAATTTATCCGTATAACAGGTTCTTGCCAGGTGTGTTGGTTTCTGATCCTGGGTCAGTGGGGGATTTCTGCACGATGGGCCGCACCCCGAAGAGGCTCCATCGCTCTCCTCCCTGTCCACCACCTTCATTACCTCCCATCGAAACGCTTGTGATGAAACTGCTGGACTTAAATGGAGTATTGGGGTGAGGTACCTGGCTAAACTAGTGCCTGTCAGGGACAAAGAGATAAATTATCAGTATACTACTTAATTATAATATTACTAACAATAATATATTGCATTGCATTTTGTTCTATTGTATGCCACAAATCCAATTATATATCTGAACACAATCTATAACTACAAAACGTGGCTGTGAACCAGTGTTTCCACCTGTGCCTGATGTTTAGGGGATGAGGGGAGGGACAAAGTGATGGACGGTGCTGATGTTGAAAGCTTGTCCTCTCTGAAATCCTCCTTTGGCATCTTCAACTCCTATAAATAGGAAAGAAAACAGCGGTTTTAATATGTAGCCAGTGCTGCGTCATAAAAATGCAGGTCCCTCCCTTGGGAAATTTTTATCATGGTCTATTATCATAGTACTATAAATAATAGCAATACAGCAAAACACCATGACGCGTAAACTATCACCACCCAGGAAAAAAAAAAGAATCATTAAATAAATAGTTTAGACCTCAACTGATGTACTGCACTTGGAAAAAAAAATATAATAATAAATAAGTGCTGTACTACTGGAGCTTCGAGGTCATAATACACCAGTCATAATGACAAATACCTAACCGTTCCCAACAGCTAATGTGCAACATTAAATAGCTGTTAATATAATGTCATATATTGACGTTAATCCAGCTCTCTTGACATTTAACAGCGATATACTGGATTTAATATAGCTTCTTTAGTGGTTAAGTGGCCGCAATCCAAACACTAGAAGCTTCCGAGCGCAAACAGGCCGTTGTTTACAATATAGAACCTACCTTTTCCGCTCTATAGCTCGTTTATTATCCGATCCAGCAGGGTCTTCCATTTGGTCCATGTTTATTCAATTAAATATTCGTTGGTGGTATGCTGATGAAGTCAGAAAACACTGAAAAATCTTCGTTAAATTGGGTTTTTGAAAGCGAGCGCAAGGGGTATCCAGTCGAGAACAAGAACAACACGTACTGGCAAAATGACGGACAGGAAGTTCAACGTTTCAAAATAAAAGTCCCCCGCATGCGTATGAGGGCGTTGACTTCCGACACACGTTTGGGGTTTGGATGTATACTTTGAGGCGTCAACAACTCTTTTTATATTTAGGTACACATAGTCTGAGAATAACGAACAAAGTCAGAAGTCGAGGAGAAAAGCTGTGATGCACCTAGGTCGAAAAATTAACTTTATAATAAAGTCTACATTACAGAAATATAAGCAGTAGTTCATGCAGTAGAACGTGCAACTCAGCATAAAGGCAGAAAAATAGATAAATATTCCACAACGCCAAGCATTTACACCAGTTTTCTTATTTAACATCATAACAAGAATAAGGAAAATAAATAATAATATAAATATTAATTGATCAGATGGATTAAAGATTAAATTAAGATTAATCAAATGAAGATTAAAGATAACCTTTATCGAGTCGCTTTGGATAAAAGCGTCTGCTAAATGACTAAATAAAAAATAAAAAAATAAATAAAGATAAAATGAAAATGTATTTCTGACGTCACATGGAATGCACTGCATTACAGCATTTTGCATAGGACAACCTTTTTATTTTTTAATAAAGAAACTAAAATTTAAGCCAAATAAAATGGCAGTGGCTCTTTTTCTTTACATCCACAATACATAAACATTTTCATGATAAACATTATCAATAAAATAACATTCATGTAAACCCAATTTTAAGGCATCATTACATTTTAAAACTTAACAGTATGAATAAATAACAGTTTAACTACAACATGAAAAATCTGACAGAAAACCACATTGGTCATAGATCTCGAAAACATTATGCAAGGAGAAATTATAATGAATTGTCCAGAGATTTTTTCCCCAAATGACTGACAACCAAAGAAATAATAATAATAATAAACTTAAGATACACATTTACATGTTTATAGGTTATTTAAACCTAAATATATTCTCTGGGTTAATGTCTGTATTAAACAGAACATTTAATCAAGCGTTATCTAAAAATTTAGTTAGAGAATATTTGTTTCTCTCCTTTAAGAATTCAAAAAGAAAGCACCATATGTAATTTGAACCCTTTTTTGTCCAGCATCATCGCAAACAACCTTCGAGACCGTTTTTTTTTTTTTACTTTTTATACAGTACATACTATAAATACTATATGACTACACAGAATTCAACCTAAATAAGAACCCAGTGCTATACAATTCATATGAGTTTTTGAATTATTATTGCTATGACAACAATCTTCTTGATTATTTTTTTAATTTATGTATTTATTTATTTTTTGGGATATTCCTTTCCAGAGCTGTTTCCTGAGTACAGCTTAACCATAGTACTAAACTAAACTGGACTGACAGTGCAAGTTAGTTCATGACTAGACAAATTTGCTCCCATTTTCCAGTTCATTCTATGTATATAATGTACTTACTTACAATGTGTTACTACTGCGTGCAAAAATGTACATTTCATATTCTCGTTGCAAGATATTCATTCAGATGACCCATGCTCTTATTAGATTATAATGCCATACTTCATAGTTTTTTGTTTTTCTTTTCTCTGAGGTCTCTGTAATAAATAGACATAAAAAAGCAAATGCAACATATGGCACAG
The DNA here is from genome assembly GCF_001515625.1 of Sinocyclocheilus rhinocerous. Taxonomy (NCBI): domain Eukaryota; kingdom Metazoa; phylum Chordata; class Actinopteri; order Cypriniformes; family Cyprinidae; genus Sinocyclocheilus; species Sinocyclocheilus rhinocerous. Next base: position 632,082 of record NW_015639524.1, on the reverse strand, counting down.
AAGTAGTAGAACTGCACCCCCTGAAAAACTTTGGAAGGTATCCTTCATTCTGTGTTCTAGTCAATAAGGCGGGCATCACTATGAGTGAGGCAGTTTGATTGGTGACTCTTAAGGACATCTTAAAGGTGCAGAGTTGATCGATATATCGCTCCATTGAGCTTCACTGCGACTCAGCTCTTTCCAGAAACTTCCCTTTGGAACCTAAAACACAATCTCATCAAGTATTACCAAATAATGATTAATAACAATAACTATTATTACTGACACTACGCTAGTGTTCCATGTCACAGCCTATGACTTCTCCCTTCTGATTACCTGACATTTTGGAAGGGCCCAGTAGGGGGCATCAGATTGGCTTTCCCTTTCTGCAACATGGCTGGTGACACTGGCAGGCCATTCGGCAGCATCTGGAAGAAACACAACAAATATTCTAGAATGTGCAGTCATAGTTAATTTTCGTTATTATGTTATTTTATTACTATTACAGTTAATTTATTATGTGACGGATGTGAAGTATTGGGTCACACGATGTTCTGGTAAGTGCATAGCATGTTAAGAATCCAATATGTCAGGCCCACAAGGATAGACTGTACAATGGAAAGGTGTGGGAAGTTAAGCCCTGCATATCTCCAGATGCTTTTAGGTGGATGGTCGTTTAGCAGAAGATATGTTGGTACTGTCAGAGTTGACTGACTCAAAGACTTGAAAGAACATTTAGCCGATTAAATAACCTGCTTGACACACCAAAAATTTAAGAAAATCCACTACAATTGTGCAGTTAGACTAATTGTTAAGAAGTATTGCACTGCATGACTGATCTAGAAGTGCATTTGCTCAGGAGGACACATGACAAGAGGAAGACACTCACCTCTGCACCCTGGGAGGGTTTGGTTATGGGACAGGGTGGAGGGGGTCTGTTGGGTGGTAGCGGTCTTGGTTTGGGAGGTGCTGATGGAGACTGCTGGGATGGCTCTGAATGTTGTAAACTCTGCTTGTGTGCAGCGTAGGCTGGGATTGGAGGTGGCTTGGCAGTGGGTCGAACGACAGAATGTCTGGATCTGGGTGGACCTGTAGGACTCGCTCGAGGACTAGCCTGAAGAATGCAAATATATCAATATGAATAATGAATTTTGTCATAACAATGAAAACATTTCACAAGGATTCTTGGGATGGTGGAATGCGGGTAATTTTCAGTGACAATGGCTGCACCAATTCAAATGTATTTTCCACACTGCCATTTTGTAAGTAATCAATATTCAGTATTTCTACATCAGTTGCTATAGTAATGAATGAATGCCAAGAGACATAAGAGTGGCTGTCATTGTGGAAACCAGGAAAAGCGATTTCCCCCCCCCCTCTCTGCTCATGTCAGTTTGCATTTTTAGAATGGGTTGATATTCAACCCCTGAAATAGATTTTTATTCACACATTTTAAGTATCTTGGGTGTTTTTTCCCAAAGCTTTGGTTTGTTTCTATTGTGTCCAAAATGACAGAATAAACTACTTGAAATCTAACTTGCCTGTTCAGACTGAAGTGCATTCCCAAAAATCTGATTTTAAAAACACATATGGACCAGCGTTATTTTCGTATTATTTGTAGTCTATTATAGTATTTATTAATATTTTTGAATTAGCTTTTATATTTTATATCGTCAGTTCTAATTTTCATTATAGTTTTAGTCATTTTGTTTTGTGCTTTGGTCATTTTTATTAGTTTTAAAAACTTTTTCTGTTTTAGTAATTCAACTAATTCATTTCAGTTAGTTGCCAGTGTAACATTTCCAATTTTTCATTTAAGTTTTTTTAAGTATAGGTTTTTTCATCTGTTTATTTTTGTATTTTATTTCAGCTTTATTTCAATTAATGAAAATAATTTTTAATAGTTTTAGTTTTATTTAATAACAGCAATGATATGGATGAGTTTGGATCTGGTTCCATGAGGTTTTTTGCCGTTTGAACAACAAACAACTAAATGGATTTGAGTTGGATACAGGAAATTTTTGCTTGCTGTCGGAACAAAGCCAATGATGCACGAAACTGTGCTTTTGGATGGATATACTGCGAACCCACGCTGACATCAAAACAACTTCACACCTGTTCATCAGCATGTGGTTTCTTTGGCAGGAACACTGGGTTGGCGTGACCTGTTGTGTGACTTTTAGTCTCAGGGGTGTCTGGAACACTGACAAGAAGAGAAATAACACATTTTCTAATGCAAGTAGTGCCAAATACATGAAGATCACTGCATGTACGTGTTTGCATTTCACAGTTGAGAATTTAGACGATTACTTGATGCATATTTGGGTAGCAGGAAGGGTGGGGCTTTTGGTGGGAAGGAGCTTTTGTTTGCAGCGGCACCAACCGACACTAAGGACAGCCAATCCCAGAAGGAAAAACAGGATCAGGAGAACCAGGACAAGATAAAGATTGCCTGCACAAGATAAGACAAAAACTAAATGGGCAAATTTAAGATAACATTCAATGAAATACTAATTTTTATTAAGTGTCTGTTGACGTACTGTGTGCGATCACAGGCCCACTGTCCAAACTTCCTCCTGAACCCAACGTCTCACAAAACGGTGGCGCCCAACCCGAGTTACAATGACAGTTGTGGTTATTATTACAAAGCTGACGGCAAACACAGACAAACATTTTTTTTGAAAAACAATTTAAAGGAATAGATCACTCAAAAATGAAAACCTACTAAAAAAAGAACAGACTAAAATCAAAGTTATTCTCTGAACAATATCGACCATTAGATTAGACTTATTACATCAGCTCTGATGTGGCTACAGCAGAGGGAAAGACTCAGTAAATAATGATTTAAAAATTTCATCTATTTTTAATAAAAACAATGTATTGCTTCAGTAGACTGAATATAGCACACAAAATGTAGGGACTACAGTACTTTTTTTTTTTGCTTGTTTCATGGTGTTTTTTTTGTTTTGTTTTGTTCTTTTAGGACCTTGACAGACACTGTGGGGGAAAAAAAGCTTCTTAAGTCTTCAAAAATATTTCTTTAAAAGATCATACAGTTTCGGACCAATGTGAGAGTGAGTAAATGACACATTTTCCTTAAACTATTCCCACAATATATTCTGTACCGTAAAACACGCTGCCTGAGTGTTCAGTGGAACTGATTACACTACTGAAGTCTGCTGTAAGTTTAGCACATCCAAAAATACTCACATTTCCCCCCACATTTTAATCATAAACTCTTAATCATAACTCATCGCTTGAATTAGTGATATAGGTAGACACAACCCACACTTGAATCAGACATATTTATAAATATTAACCTGTGTGATTAATAGCGAGAATAGTGAGGGATTTTTTTCCACTGATGTTATAGATGGTATTTACTGTTAGAGGAAATGATGTAAACAGGAAATGCTTCAGGACAGTAGCTATAAGATGACCATCTATGTACAATAAAGTTCACTCAGTTCTATGCAGAAATAAGTAATATGGACTTACGCCGTGGCCATGACATTTGGAACTGCATTCATCGGCTTGCAGGAAGGACGCATTGCGACATTCCCCTTCAAAACAGATCTGTTCGGATAGGAAATGAAGCAAAAGTTAATGAAATAAATTCTTGATACACTTTAATCAATCTAATGTTATTAGATCCATTCAGTCTATCAGTACCTACCGCATTCTCCCCACATTTGGTCCCAGTCTGAACCAGGCCCGGGTCTAGGGTGTCACTCTGGTCCTCATTACCCTGACCGCGCTGGTACACATGTGTCCCTCTACACAGGATCTTCTGTTGACCATTCCGGATGTTGGTGTCTATGGCGACGGCGTTGGATTCTAAAGGCTTGCTGGCAGCGCTCATGCACTGAATCTTCCCACATTTAACATTCCTAAACAAAGAACCAACAGCACGTCTTTGATCGGCCCAAATGATGATGACATACACTACTGGTCAAAAATTTGGAATAATTAAGATTTATTGATGTTTTTCAAAGAAATCTCTAATGCTCACCAAGGCTGCATTTATTGAATCAAAAATAGATTTAAAAACAGTAATATTGTGAAATATTATTACAATTTAAATTGAAAGAAATAATTTGCTGATTTGGTGCTCAAACATTAAAGATATTCTATCTAAAAGAGAAGGCTGATCCAGACCGGGCTAAAATGCCTCATTCAAACACGCCCCCACATCGTCTTCGTCACGATGTGGAAATATTTGCGTAATGCCGCCCAAATGTTCATGCAAAGAAAGAAGGCGTGGTTTCAGGAACAGCAGTAGTGTTGATGCAGCCATGTCAGGGAGACGCTGTGTGATTCTGTACGAAAGCAAAAGCACTTTATTTGGCCTTCCGAAAGTAGATGCAATGAGGAATCATTGGTTAAGATTTATTTACAACAGAACAGCACAAACCAGATGTTCGAATTTGTGCAACGCATTTTATGGACGACAGTTTTGTGAACCTGAGTAGCCTACAAGGCTGACAATGACAATCTGGTGCTTATTCTGAATCAGCGACTGTAAGTACGTTTTCTTAATAGTTTAAGTATTTTCAAAAGCTGAGTTTTGCGTTGTGTGTGTGTGCGCTTGCGTGTGAGAGAGAGAGAGACAGGGTCACATCACAGTGGAGTCAGCTTTCTTAATCGCGGCTTGTGTACTGCAAATACATACGAGCATCATCACTGTGTCTGTCACGCGAGCGACTCTGTTTCCCTTTCGGGCACTGATGGTAAAAATAACGACATTATTAACTGTCTTGATATTTACTTTGAAAGCTGAAGCTCGCGATTATGGTAAGGGGCGTTACATTTCCGACGCGTGCTTGTGGTGTTCGGCCAATCACAATGCACTGGGTCAACTGGCCAATCAGAGCAGACTGCGCTTGTCAAAGGAGGGGGCTGAGGTGTTTGAGAGAGGCGGGGCATAGAGGACCTACAATAATGTACAGTATTTGAAAAATAATATGTTTTTTGAACATTAAAGCATGTCAACATATTCTGTTACACCAAATACACAAAATAATGATCTTTAAAATAGCATCATATGACCCCTTTAATAATAGTTCTTCTTATCAATGTTGAATACAGCTTTTGTTGCCTAATATTTTTTTCAGGATTTTTTGATAAATAGAATGTTTACAAGTGGCTAGCAGACGGAAGTTCATGGACCGGATACGTAACACATATCAATTTCTTTTTCTTTCTTTTAAAAAATCTTTCTTACCCCAAACGTATGAATGGTATTGTATCACCGTTTCCACAAAAATATTAAGCAGCAAAAACTTCAAAATATTTTCAACAATGACACTAATAAGAAATGTTTCATGATATCTGAAGGATCATGTGACACTGAAGACTGGAGTAATGATGCTGAAAATTCAGCTTTGCATCACAGGAATACATTACATTTTAAAATATATTACAATCGAAAAGAGTTTTTTGAAATTATATTAATATTTCAAAAATTATTATTTTAATGCAATTTCGATCAGATAAATGCAGCCCTAGCGAGAAAAAGAGACTTCTTTCAAGAACATTAAAAAAACGTAATTATTCCAAACTTTTGACCGGTAGTGCTACTATAATTAAATGCAACTCACCTTTCAGTGCATTTCTTGTATGTACCCATGAAACTGCCACAGTTTCCATAGGGATCACCTGCTTTATTTACCTCAGTAAAGCAAAGATCGGGAGCAGGACGGGCATCTAAGACATAGAGACAGAAAATTAGCTTTACAGCAGAAATAGAACAGAAGAGACACACATACTCACGTCTCAAGTTAATGGTTGTGCGTAAGTTATATTATGTAATATAACTCAGCTGGACTCAAAGGCTTTCTCTGATGAGCAGATGGCCTCGCATTCAGATACTAAGATCACAGCCAAGCACAGTATCTGCCTTACAGTAAACTACAGTACACTGCCACTGGAAAATTAAATAAGATGTAATTTATTCCTGTGATGACAAAGCTGAATCTTCAGCATCATTACTTCAGTCTTCAGTGTCACATGATCCTTCAGAAATCATTTACTGTTCAAAAAACATTTATTTTCATCAATGTTGTGCTGCTATTTTAGTAGAAACCATGACTCACAGATTTTTGCTTGATTTTATGGTGTTACTTTTAAACTGTGGGACTTTTAGCAGACTTTAGCAGACACAGACCTTTGCCCCAGAGAGAGAGGCACTGCTGCTCCAGCGTCAGACAAATTCCTGTGTAACAGTAGGCACTGCCACCCGCGCAACTGCTGCCATCCACCAAGTAAAAGTTAGCAGGACAGGACTCTGATTTCCCATCACAGTACTCAGGCAGGTCACAGGAGCCTGAAGGTGGACGGCACATCACTCCTGGACTCTTCAGCTAGTTAAGAGTGTGAGAAAACAAACTGACCAAACTGTATACATTTACAATACAACGCGTTTTTCTTAAAATAGAGCCAGAGAAATACACTTTCAGCAATAGACATTTGAGAGCAAAAATACCCTAAAAAGCCTGTCTACATTTTAAATAATAATAATAATATTATTATAACAATTTAATTGCAAAACATTTTGCAGATTTCACATCCTGAGTATAAATGCTTTGTTGTATTAGTTGACATAATAATTAAGGATAAAAGAATTACTTTAAAAACTTTAATATTACATTTTTCTTTCCATTTTAAGTCACCGAAGCTTTTTAGAAAATCCCTTATTTGTTAGTTTGTTTGTTTGCTTATTTATTTGCTTATTAAACTCACCACAAAACCAAGTGTATTTTATTTATTTTTACACACCGTTTAAAGCAACACTTAAAAATTACATTCATAAATAATTTTCTGTTTATTTGTTTGTTTGTTTATTCATTCGTTCATACCATTTAAAGTCACCAAAACTTTAAATTCACACTAAAAATCATTTTTGTTTGTTTGTTTGCTTGCTTATTTACTTATTTAATTATATTCAACACTTTAAAGGGGACATCAGATGCCCATTTTCCACAAGTTGGTATGAGGAAAGACCTTTAGGGTCTTCATGAAATGTCTGTAACATACTTTGTTTAAAATTCCTCAATGGTCATGTAAAACAACACCCTTTTTACCGGGTCAGAAACAGCTCTGTTTACAGCGACTAGTTTGTGTGCATGCGTCTTTAAATGATAATGAGCTACTGCTCACCCCGCCCCTCTCTTGTGTATTCAGTGACACCTTACCATTAAAAATAAAACTAATCCACTGCGTCTTCAGTGGCTCTGATGTTGGGACAAAATAAAGACTCTTATGTTTACTTTTCTTTAGGTTTTTTGGGGATTAAAAAAAGGAGTGAATGGAGTTTTATCACTGTAGGGTGGTTGTGCCTACACTTATATGCAAACACCATGTAAAAGTGAATTTTGCATCCGATGTCCCCTTTAAAAATCACATTCAGAAATTCACACTGAAGTCTTTAATTTTCATTTCATTACTCAGTTTTTCTGATGCTGCACCACAGGAAAGGGCATAGAGAGAGCGTGAGATGAGTCTGGCAGGGATTCACCTTGCACTCATGACAGCAAACTCCATGTGCGCACTCGGCTCCGATCTTCAGCGTGCAGTTGTTGGCATTACAACAGGGACTTGAGCACTCCTTTGAAGTAAAGGAAACAGAATCGGAAAATGTGAGAGTCAAAGATCAATCAGAATCACAGCGTGGGAGTAAATGAGACGGGAAGCAATGAAACTCTCTCCTGACCTCCACTTCTCCACAATCACACTCTTCTCCTTCCTCCAGGTATCCGTTTCCACAACGCTGGCCCCCGTACATGACCCTGGTGTTGGGAGGGTTGAACAAACACTTCCCCCCGCCAGAGCTCAGGTAACGCTTCAGCTCTTTCTGATTGCAGGGGTTGAAGACACGAGGGAATGGATCCCTGAAGAACATTGACTTTTATGCAGAGTTGATTTTAAAGTGACGGTTCACCAAAAATGGAAAATCTGTCATCATTTACTAAAGTTATGCAGGCTTGAAATTATATAGCATCTTTTTCTTTGGTTCTCACCCTGTGGCAGCAGCCATAATGCAGCCTCCATCCTCAGGCTGAGCGAGACAGCAGCCTGGACTATCGTGGCTCATACCAAAGTTATGCCCCATCTCATGAGCCATGGTGGCAGCGACACCCACAGCACTGTTAGAGTGGTCCTACAGAGAGAGAGGCAGACGAAACAAAAACTGAGTGCACACGGCTATAAAAACTCAATGGAATAATGCTGGAGGTAAATTTACCGAATTGACTCCACCAGACTGGTATTCAGAACACATGGCTTTAAGGGGAGCCAGACCAATGATGGTGCCCTGAAACGACACACCCCTACAAACACAACAAAAACAACTGGTGAAATTCCAATAAAACCATGGAGGAACCAAATGCACTGCCTAGCTGAACAGATATAATCATTTAAAAGGATAGTTCACCCAAAAATGAAAATTGTGTCATTTACTCACTCACATTTCCTTCCAAACCCATGTGGAACACAAAGGGAGAGGAAACACCATTACATATCTGTTTCTCACACAACTCTATCATATCGCTTGAGGAGATTTGGATTATAGAGCATTATGGACTACTTGTATGTCCTTTTTGCAACTTTCGTGTTTTTAAAACTTCTCCTTTTGGGTTCTGCAGAATAAAACGTAAAGTGCGGTCACTTTACGTTGTTCAGCGAATTTTAGTCTGCAATATCCAGTCATTTCTATAGGAATCCAAGTGATTCATATTCTCAAGTTGTGAGGGCAAAAGATTTCCACACACAGATTTCGAAGTTTTTACTTCTGAATTCACCGGTTTGACCAACAGAAAGCTTCATGTATTGCTACACTTGACAATGGATGGTGGACTGTAAAATTTTGCCAAATTTCATTCAGTTTTGGAACGTCATGAGAGTACATAAATGATGACAGAATTTTAAAACTCCCCTTTTAAAAGAAGATCATTATCAGTGATTGTTATTATCTGATGATATGTTAGTGAGGTGGGAGGAGCTACAGTGAGACTGACGTTACTAGCTGAGCGTTGTCATTGGGCAGCTGTGGCAGCTGTTTCCTCCTCCAGGCCAGAAATGCACCCAGGGTGCTGTAGGGGTTGTTGGTCACAGTGATCTTGTCTTGATCATTCCAGATCTCCAACCGGATCAGAGCCACACGGATGTTTAGTGATTTGTAATACTGGGAACATCAAATAATATATTTGAGTCCAGAAGCACGTAAATGATAAAAAGTGTGTTTAATAGTACGATTCACAGCATTCTCACCTTATCCACAAAGTTAGCTGCTTCAAGCAGCTTTGTTTTGGTTCTTTCAAGGTCCCGACCGTGCTTCACAAACTGAAAAAGAGAACCTATTAGGATGCATCTTTGACCTTAGATGGCTGAAATTAACTGTGTCATGTAGGTGGTGATTACAGGTCAGCTATTCTGAGTCATGACAGGAAACAAGCCTTATCTGCAGAGGTACAGTGGAGTGAGTCAACAAACAGACAAGATCTGAAGCTCCAGAGCTGTCAGGTAACTGTCATTGTCATTTACCAGACACTTTTATCCAAAGCAACCACCCGGCTTACAATTGTGATGATTTATGTGATAAGTATGTCCTACAAAAAAATGCTGATTAAAACCCAAGAACAAACTGTCTGAATGCTTTAATCACAGAAATAAATACTGAGATTATTATTAGCAGTGTTTGCTAAAGAGCCATTTGATTAGGGCCAAAAAACCACCACCTAGTAATCACCTTTCTTTGAAAGAAGCCTCTTATGCTAACCAAGCAGTTTGAAATAGTTTACTGATAGAACAATTTAAACATGGTGTTTCTGTATTTTTATCTGTCTGTTTGAGTAAATCTACATTAAGGTGAATAAGACAAGAATCACTGTCATCTCTCGAAGCTCCCCAAGAAACCATTGCTTTTCAGCAGATACCTGAAGTTAAATGATTTTACCTCTGCATGGTCAGCCACCACCATGAGCTCCACGTATTTCATGCTACTGCTGACATCCCTTCTTTCCTGTAGGAAGAGATAGAAAAGATATGGCTGAGCATAGGCTAATTTGATATACTACAGAAGAAGTGCTGAGTCACTGCCTCAAAAAAGTTTATGAATTTAAATACTGTGAGACACGACTAATTGGAACTGGGGGACATCCTGTGTCTTCGGATAGGGACAGACACTCTATTCATGTATGCCAACGCAAGAACAATGTGTCCTTGGTTTAGTACCACTTTAGTCAGCTCTTCACATTTATTTAAATAACAATTTTATTATCTGGTACTTTCCATGAATACAAAATAGGGCCTGAACTCTTTTTTCCCCCCCACCTTTTAAAAACAAAAAAAAACAAATCATCAGTGAAAGAAGGTGCTTAACCAGGAAATGTCTACTGTCAACTTTAGGAGGTTAAACTAAGTATTATAATATTTTATATTCATTTCCTATACATTTTTGCAACACTGTAAACAAAATGTGAGTAAATACAATTCAAAACCTGATTTTTGCAATCTTCTAGCAAAAAACATTAAACAAAAATTATCTGGCCAAAATATATTTCAAATATATGCTAATGTAAATAGCGCAGCTTATAGAAATATATTTTTGAAATTAACAATAGTATTTCATTTTTGGCAAATTAAAAAAAAAAAAAATCTGTTTTTGAAATATATTTAAAAATGTAAATATATTTTTTCTGGATGCAGTTAAATGAATACATTTTGATTTCAATTGTTGGATATAGAAGGTCAAGACCTCTGTGTTGACAGGCCAAATGTATCATTAAAAGTGGTATACAGACATTTATTGTTTCTATAACTATCTAGTTTTTACGCTAGATTAATTTTAAGTTTATCAAAACAAAAACAAAAAAATTAATGCTTTAAAAATGCCATGGGGCACCAAAATGTACCATATTCATGACAAATGCTGTTGGAACTCTTTGATGGTGAAGCAAACATTAAGATAAAACATAGACTGATCCGAGAAGATCCCTAGTTTGTGTTTGGTTCAAGGGTTCTTGTACAGGAATCCCATGTTACCCATGATCTCACCCTATTGGTCTGCTGAGGCTTTGCCATGACATCAATCAGCTCTTGAAGGCTTTCCAAGTGATTCCCGTCTCCATGGTAGTGTCCACAGGTGCCCACTGGCAGTTTCAGGCTCTGAGCGTTGAATATGGCATGTCCCTGAGAGTGTGTTTGGTTAGCTAGCGGTGCGATCATGTAGCTCACGCTGTTATTGACTGTTATCATGCCCCTGGGGATCGAGAAGACAATATGCCAATCACAAAGATGTTTAAACTTTGAGATTCACTGATAAAGGGGAAAATGAGAGTCATGGATATTTAAACAGGCCGACAGGATGGAAACCTCTCAGCTGGGTTTTGCACAGGAAGCAGAGTAGCTCCACCACAGATAAAAATTATCTTTATACCGGATGGGAGGGTGAAGAAAGAAAGGGAATAAAACTGAATTGATAGCCAACTTGTGTTTATGCTGAACTAGGTTATTTAAGCAAAAACAGATTTCCTTGCTTCCTGGATATCACAGTTTTCCCCAAACATAAGTGTATTTACACACACAATGCTTCACAGATGTGCACTGACGACCAACTATCAATAAAAATGCTTCCACTGCAGAAATGCAAAATAATAAGGCACAACAAGAAGCCAAAACCAAATAAGATTAAGATTTATGCGAACGCTACTTGTCTATAAATGTTGCTTCTTTCTGTAGAAACGAGTGTCCTACAAAGTTGCAGAACGCTTAATGATGTTAACCAGATTTTTGAATGTCAACTACAAACATGCTTGCATGTTGACATGTCTATGATACATAAAACACTAGAAAAAAAGCTTTCATTGTTCTCATTCAGTGGAATCATACACCACAGCTGTGAAAATCATCTGGAAGTGTGTGTGTATACACTATAAACTGCTTTTCACTTTTCATCCTGGGCTAATAAACTAGAACCTTTGCACAACGAAAACATGTCCTCATGCTGCAAAGTCATGTCACTAAAGCTGAAGTTTTTAAGAGTCTGACAGTTTTGGAAATAGAACTAAAATGGTTTTGTGAAAGTCCCAAATACTAACCAGGACACGGTTCTGCATGATAATGCTTCACTATAAAATGTAAATCTGATAAACAAAAGAAAATAAAATTGGAATAAAATAAAATGCAATAAATATAAGAAATACAAATAAAATAAATAAGAAATAAATGTATTGTATTTTTAGGACACTTCTTTTGAAGAGTATCATGTATAAATCAGAAAATGAAGCTATAGCTCACAGTATGAGTTATCATAATTTTTAAATGTGGAATGTGTGATTTCTGAACCACTAGTGGCACCAAGAGGAATTGCAAAAATAATTTAAAAAAGATTTTAAAAATGACTTCTCAAACTCCCCACATATGCCATTGTAACCCTTTTGTCACTCTAAAATATTACTTTGATCTATTGAACATGCAATATAAAAAAAAATTTAAAAAAAGAAAATTTCACATAATACGCATGTATAGTATGCAGATCTCCTGTAGTCCTTACCTGAGTCCAGCACAGGTGCTGAAGACCACACCTGACCCCTGGATCCCTTTGACTGACCCATGATAATAACAGTGATCCTGAAACCAAAACAACTTAATATAACATCAGAGGAAAGGAGGAAACTTGTTCTGAATTTTTAAAAAAGTAATGATGCGTAATGGATTTCTTATTGCTTTATATAATCTAGAATTACTTTCACAACATTAACATCACACATACGGAATCATTTTAAACACTGATAAAGGTGAAGCAAAACAAATTACTTTTTATTTTAGAGCCTATTAGTTTACTGCAACAACACAGTTTATCATAAGATTACCATGACAATATGAGTTATTCATGTGTAATTTAGAAGTAAATGATTGTGGAACGGCTCCTGCACTCACCCTGTTGGAAGGCCTGGAAAACTGACGGCCTCCATTCGGATTGTACCATATCTCCTGATATTCAGAGGAGAACAGCTCCCTTACACAAGAACATGCAAAAAAAGACAAAATCATTCCGTTATACATTTAACCAGCGCACAGCTGTATAACCAGACAACTTCCATCACGTCCATAAAGGAATGACATAAACACTTCCAACTTGTTTCCATTCCTCCTCTGGAGTCACACATGAATCAGGATTTGCTCCTCATCAGATGTAGGTTATGTAGAAACCGAGAGGATTTCTACACAGAAAATGGCTGACAGTGTGAAGTCTCTTTCCTTTAATGGCCTTGAGCTCATTAAAGATTCATCTAAAGTGGCTGAATGCTTTGAGAATCACAGATACTCAGTAAGTGGGTTTACAGTCTGATAGACAGTCTGTTCACTGTGCTTATATACTTTTATTTCTCCTCAAAGGTTGAAACAGGACCACTAAGTGCTAAACTGACCCTACATATTTAATTTCCTCTAACAAGTCTAACAAACGATTTTCACATTGACTGGAAATAACACTCAGACCTTGTCTTATCAATATATACTATATACTTTGAAGACACGGTACTGTGTATACTTTAAGAAAAGAAATGAAGCATTATGAACACCTGCAACAAAATGGGAACTGAAACAGTGTTCCACTAAAAGTATATTTGATGAGACAATTTTAGTCTAATTGAGTGTATAAACCTAACCGCACATTGTGGTCTCATTCTGTCTCCCTCTCTCTTTTACACACGCAAACACATACATCTCAAGTGTCTGTCCCTCTTTGTTTAAATTAGTTGGCCCAACAACACTTGCTGGACACAGTCCAGACCTACTGGACCGCAACCTCCATCACCCCCACGCAGGAACACCCACCAGGCAGCACAAGTCTGCACAGGCCCTGCAGGACCCTGGATCTCTGCCAGGGAGAAAAAGTACCATGGACATGAGTGCAAAGAGGCCCTCAGAAACATACTGGTCATACACCCTTCTGATATACATTGGGTCTTTAAAATAAATACATGTTACAAGTAGAAATACTATCACACAGGGTCCTTTAAGGTCGTATAACCATATGTCACAGCATCAACATACATTTTAACAGTTTAAATCCCTTAATGCTAATATGAAGTCAATTCTGGATAGAAGCTAATATATCAGTAGTACTGATTTGAACATTGTATTTCTTGAGTTTTTATAATTACATACAAATCAACTAGATTTTTTTCTTAAGAAACATCCGTGCAAAACTTTTCATTTTTGGGTGGAGTATGAGAGGAAACAGGCCCAATTCTAATACTAATGTAATACTAAATGATTGATATTTACTAAATAAATGCCTCTCCTGTTTGATTTTAACTTCAAATATTTGCAAGCATGAGCTCCTTAGGCTTGAGAGCAAAGCGACAGATATTCCACCAATTCAACAATAAGCACTTATGCATGAACATTTTTCACCCTGTAATCAAATGTGTTAGCACTGACATCTAGTCAAGTATGGGAACTGAAGAAGGTGTCTTTTAATGAACAGTCTTCATTTTGAAAAGAAAAGTGTGCAGTGACCACCTTTTTAACAGACAATGACAAACTGAGACAACATCTACTGGAGGCACACTTAGTTTTTGACAGACAAATGATGAAGGCGTATAATTTGCTATGTCAGAACGTTTCATTTGACATTGAACACCAACCAGGTCATTCCACTTCCAAAAACAGTCCATGAGTGTGGAAAAACACAAAAACACAAATTTGGGGCAGTAGGCCAGAGGGGTTCTTGAGTGTATCTAATACCATCTCAAACAATGCACCCCTGTTGATCCAACCCTCTGCTGAGCAGTAAGAGGGAACTAAAACAAGGCTTGCACTTAATCTGACACACTGCCGCCCAATGACCCAATATGTGATGCTATATTGAGCCCAGCCACTGGGCCAACAAGAAGACTCATAAATTAACAATAAACTGACTCTGGCTGAGCATGACGCTATAAGTCCCCTTAGGCTCTGGAAAAATAGAGTGAGTGAAAAAGAGATGGTAGGAATTTTACTGATACTTTTACTGGCACCTTGGCAGTTGTTTTAGCTACACGATAACAAACACTTACAGAAAGACACCTATAAAACAAATGCTGGCAAAAATAGACCCTGCAGAGAGTTTGAATGTGGTCCAATCTAACTAGACTAACTGTACAAGGAGCCGTTGAATAACTGTTTTCCCAACTTGCCAATAGTCGTGACCACACATTAATATTTCTTACTGGCAATTAAACTGCATTTCACATTATCTTTACTACAAAAAAAAAAAAAATCCCTATGACAAAGGGGTTTATTTAGCATATTGTCATTTTGCTGTGAAATCTTTATTTTTATAAAGTAAACATAAGAATTAATGTTATATTGTTAGTAATATGTAAAGATGAACACTTAGTGGACTTAACTTAGGCTTACTTGATTATCCATATTTTATTCATATTCCATCAATTTTAGAAAAAAACATGTCAAAATGTGAGTATCAAATATGATACATCAGGCTTTTAAGCAATGTTTATTTATTATCTCTTAATCATTATTATATTGCATTGCATTATTTTACCCCCACAATAAATACACAGCTTTGATCCTAAAACTAAGCATTTAAATATTTAAGACATGTTATTGGGAGATATAGAGCGATACGTGATATTTATATGCATTTTATGTAAGTAGTCTGCTGTTATAAATATCTCATTTGATTGACATTACAAGCTATCAGAATTTCATCTTACCTTTTGACCATATAAATATAAGAACCTGCACTAAATCGCATATTTTTAATCATTTTAGACCTCTGAATAAAATTGAGGTGTGTTTTTCCTCAGAGTATGAGCTCTGAAAAGGAGAAAAGGATAGTGTTCTGAAAAATCCCTGTGGTGAACTCTTGGTGAAAATTGAACAGGATTGCATGCAAATTAGCTTTTTGTCAAATGCCTTAGCTCAAATTGGCTGCATAACTGCAAGTTTGTTGCAAATAAACTTTACATTGAAAATGTTAAAAAATAATCTTTCTTTCTCCCTCCCTCTGTATAATATAGGAAAAAAATATTCATATATTAAAAGGACAAAGATGTAAAATGGATAGGAATGATTTTCAACCCACAGAGCACTAAAAGGGCTGGCACGGGGCCCGACAGATGCAGTGATGAAGAGCTGTGTGTTTGAAACACGGCTGTCTGGCAGCAGCTGAAACAAAGAACTAATTTCAGCATAGACGAGATGCATCTCAAGGGTCAGTAGGCCACATTTTCTCCTCATATCAAATGACATCATTCTAGAAGGAGGGCGAGGGAGGAGGGAGAGAGAAAGATGAAATAGGGACATCACAAACAGACAGAGAATAATTGGAAAGGGCGAACAGAGGAGAGGAGATGGGCTGGAGGGGAGGGTGATGTAATTGAGGGCATTGCCTCGGCCATCGCCATGATGGAGGGGCTTTTATTGCCCTGTTCAAGAGCGTATAAGAGCCTAAAAGCCTGTCCAAGTGCTCTGCCCTCTAACTGACAGCCAGTCAGCCTCCCAGACGGTCATCTGAAAGTCAAAGAAGCCAATGTATGTATAAGAAAATAAAGAAAAGCAACAGAATGCAGAACACACACATTAAACTCAACATAAATTCAATATTGACCATATTTACTTTCTTATCCCTATAAAAACTGTATCATATTTGATAAGCTAATTTCTGAACCCTCTAAATTATGAACATGATCAAATCTTTCTACTGCCTGATTGATAGTTTATACTTTCTTAGCAAGTAAACGGCCTTTTAGTGAAATTCTAAAAACGTCCCCCTTAAGGTCATGGTACACATTTTTTTTTTTTTTTTGCTGTATAATCCATACCGATCTTTATAAAATAAACGTAAGAATAACTTTTATTTTGTTAGTTAACTTTTGTTGGTTAGACTGAAGCAACTTAGGTTTACTTGATTATCCATATATAATTTAAAAAAAAAAGTTAAAGTGTGAGTATCAAATAATGTGTCATCATGATTTTGAGGAACATTTATTAACATTCATCTCACAGTCCTCATTGTATTGCATTTCATTATATGTTTTGCATTTAATTTACATTACAATCTATCAATTTTATCTCAATTTTTGGCCATATAAATATCAGCAACTGCAGTAAATTGCAACATTTTGCTCCATTTCGGGCCTCTGATTAAAACTTTCTCCTCAAGTATGATTCTCTGTATTACTATATCACAATATGGACTATAAAAGCCTGAAGTATCAAATATGATACTCAACAAAAAAACACATATGCAAACTAAATGTTCCATTTAAAAAATTGGTCTTTCCTGACTATTATGTTAGGCTTTACATGGTTAATACACATTCCTGGACTTATTGTGAATGACTTATCGGTGCTAAAATGTTTGTCTTTGTAATATTTCTTCAAAATAAGCCAAACAGTCAACCGCCTGACTCCAGTTTTCTACCTAACACCCATTTTTTTATGATCCAATCAACTCCAGATGGTAAAACCAAGTCCTGCATTAAATAATCTCTACTTGATTCAAAAATATGTCACACAATAAAAGCAAAATGGTTGTGAATGAAATTTCAGGTTGACTTGAAATAAATCACCACTAGTGACCTAATAATCCTCTGATTATATCATTCTGATGACACAAGCCAGCATTTTGAATGAAACTATTAGGGAGGACATGGCCTCAGACCCGAGACTAATGTTTCCTCTGAGATCTGTCAGCCCTCCGGAGAGAGAAAACAGACAGAGGGATAGAGTGAAAGAAACTTCACTGGCAGGTCAGCAGACATAGTCTTAAGTCTGTCATGAATTATCCTAATGTATATAAGTGCAAAAGGGAATGGGGACTACAGAGAATCATTTGGGTTGTGGGGTTACCTGCTACTTCAGAAAACTTAAGCCCTAAATAATATCTCTCCACTGACCTTCAAGTCAAGCTACCCCAGTCTCGCCACCTTCAGAAAACCTGAATCAGCAGTGCCTGCCTGGATCTACACCCAATCACCACCAAACATTCATTAGAATAAAAGCCTGGAGAGGCCGCCAGCACACACACACACACAAAAGCGTTCTCCTTCAGACTGTGATGGATCTATCCTGGATGACAGCCACTGACTACAGATGCCTGGAGATTCACAGCTGCTTTTTGATATTCTATGCATGAGCACTCACTTTTAAATGGAGCAAACAAGACGTACAACTAAACAAGAAGGCAGAAAGCACAGAGATTCAGTTTCATACTGTTATTGCAGAAAATCTTTAACATTTACATCACTGACAGCCAGAGATGGGCATAAATACATGAAAATGTTCAAAATAATGTGTGGAAAAAAATACAGTATTTTGTATTTTGAAAATACACAAAATACATGTGAAATTGGCAAATTGGCCATCCAATGTAGGCATCCCTATAGGCTCAAATCTATCTGGACCTATTCTGAATGCAAAAAAAAAAAAAAATTAGATGTGTACAAATGCTTAGAAACTTCTGTTTTTATTATGCATTGCATACCTCTTCCTTTCACCTGTCCTGTAGGAAATACAAAAAATAAAAATAAAAAACTTGTTATATTTATTTCATGTAAAGTGTATTTTGTTGTATATAAAGTTTATTCAAATTAGAAAGTTTATCTAAAATTTTAATTTTAAAATTAGAATTTATTTAAATAGCATTTAACACTATTTGCTCAAAGTTGTCTTTTTTTGATGAACAATAAAACCAAAAGCTGAAGATTTTTTTGTGGTGTACCATTCATCAGTGTTTGTATCAGTATTGTAATAAAAAATTGTGTTATACATATGAAGAGTTCATTTGCAAAAACAGATAACTCTGTTTTTATAAATTTTCATAAATCATGTTTTATTTTTTATTTTTTCAAATAAAATTTTGTGCATTCCAAGTAATATCAATCAAACTGCAGTTGGGTTGTTTTGATTAAGTAATAACTCAAAAAAAATACAGGTAACTTAAATTAAATTGAAAGTATGTTTTTAATATCCAATAACTCCAATCTTTGATTCTTGTGGGTTTAAGTAGTGTGTAGCCTACTCAAAAATATTTACACGTGTCCTCCAAAATGACCCACAACCTTATCAGTTTACAGTATATGTGAAGAAATCCATTTATTCATAAACTTCTCACAAAACGATTGTTTAGCAAACGTCTCGGCAAACTACTTCCTCTCATCGCTACTTTCTGATAGTTTGGAGAACAATTACTCCACGTCGCCACCCTGTCAATTCACAATATTATAACCGCAGAACCATACGTCATAGCAGTGTGAGGACAACAGCGGAAGTGGGCGGAGCAAGTGTTGCCTTACTAGGCATTCCTATATATAAGCACAAAATAAGGATTTGTATATAATTCTCAGGAACCATTTTTCCTTTACAGATTTACTTTTCCTCGTAACAAAATTCAGTGGAGCTTGTCAAATTTGCTATTTGATTTAAAATGGACAGTTTGATGAGACAGAAAATTTGTTTCCAACCGTCCGACATCTGACTCACAGGGGCCAATCATTTGCCATTATTCACTGTGGCCATTTTATCCATTATGCCCTTGCTCAGAGTCAGACCAGCAATTTTGAGACAGATTAAATCAGTCAAAGGCTGTTGTCCAATGTTTTCCTGAGTTTTCCGTAACAAGTCTGTCCAACATTCACACAATACAGAAAATAGGAGAAAATATATATATAAATATAAGTGTGTGTGTGTGTGTGTGTGTGTGTGTGTATTTGTATGAAATAATATAAAAGATAAGAATTATGCTGTCCTACTAACAAAAGACATTATACTACTATAGACAATTGTTAATAGGTTTTTTTTGTTAAAATTATAGTTTATTATTCACTTGTTTTGTTGTCAAATTATTAACAATATAAATTGAACACAAATCTTTTTAAAAAATTTAAAACATTTGATTTAATTGAAAGAGCATTTTTAGTACTCCAACATTTCACAACTAACCACTTTTTTCATAGAACATAGAAAACCAATTCTATAGTGGAGTGAAAAACCCCCCAAAATTATTAATTTAAATAAAATGTGTTTTTTCCTCTTAAATAGCAAAAGCATCACACACTAGATGTACCTGCTCCAAATAAATACAACTAATTAAAAATAAAAAATCAAACTAAAGAAAATAAATAAAACAAAATCGATCCACAGAAAATAAATTGAATACAAGTTATGCAGGCAGACATTTAACAATAATTCTCAAAAATAACATTAAAACTAAAATAAATCAAAACTCCATAAACATGGAGTTAATATCGAGGTGCCTTTTGTCCTGACACTTGTAAAGAAAAAATTCTATATCTTCCTTGAATTGGAAACGAAACATGAAAGGCTCTTTGGCCAGTTGTCTCTCATCATTCATTTCCGCCTGATCAAGTTGAAGAAGGGCCTTTTCCTGGTCTTCCTTGTTTAATTTCAGATACCACAGCTCTTCCACAAAACCTCTGAGGCATGGTAGTTTTTTCCGTTTTCATTAACTTTTGACTGAGCTCTCTTCGTATGCCATGATTAACTTCTTACGTGTCTTCCGCCATTATTAGTTTACATGAACTCTGCCCACTTCCGAACTGATACTGCTACTCCACCCACTTCCGGCATCAGACTGGCGCTGGGTTAAGGCTAGATCAAAGCCACTAGAAGGCAAGCCTGCAACCATTAGCTGAAAAAGCGTAACAGCTAAAGCTAACGCTTCCGGTCTGGCAGTACGTGGGAAAGGAGACCAGAGGCCGTTTTTTTTTAATGCCGGTGCGTTCCAAACGGGATATATCGCCAAAACAATCATGGCCGCCATATTGAAGGGTCGTTCCAAACCGAAGTGCTCAAAACTGGCCACTTCAAAGGGCCCTTCGGAATGAACAACTGATGGACACTTCGGCCTCCCATGATCCTTTGCGCAGATTGTTTGTATGATGACGGCGCCTCCGTGTGGGCACGTGATGATGACGCAGAAGGGCACTTCAAGAAACAGTTTGAGCCCTTCCGAATGGACCGCAGGGCCAGTGTGTCTACTTATACTACAACTTTGAGTGTGTAGTAGAAGAGTAGGCAAGCTTTGGGACATACTATCACGTCACACAAT
>NW_015639524.1:610772-611000 GCF_001515625.1 Sinocyclocheilus rhinocerous | reverse complement strand
ACGGGCGCTGGGTTAAGGCTAGATCAAAGCCACTAGAAGGCAAGCCTGCAACCATTAGCTGAAAAAGCGTAACAGCTAAAGCTAACGCTTCCGGTCTGGCAGTACGTGGGAAAGGAGACCAGAGGCCGTTTTTTTTTAATGCCGGTGCGTTCCAAACGGGATATATCGCCAAAACAATCATGGCCGCCATATTGAAGGGTCGTTCCAAACCGAAGTGCTCAAAACTGG
>NW_015639524.1:607050-610397 GCF_001515625.1 Sinocyclocheilus rhinocerous | reverse complement strand
GGCTTATCATTTAATGAATCGACAGCCTATCTGCTAATCTTCAACATGTTTTACACTAAACAATACTTTTTGATTGAACTATTTTTAGAGTTTACCACGAAAAAAATGCCGTTTTATAAGAGAAGTCACTGACTTTTTGCGACAGGTGGGATTCAGTTTACTGCACTTCTCATTCATTCCTATGGTATCCGTAAACGACACAATATGGCGGCCATGATTGTTTTCACTCCGAAGTGCCCTTCGGAGGGCGATATATCCCGTTTCGAATGCACCGAATCTCTGGGCTAGATGGCATACAGCAAAAACTGCTGGGCATGCGCACATCAATATAGCGTAACATTTCTCACACTGTACAACAATAATTACTATTTTTGCATTATTTTAAGGGGTAGGTTTAGGGTTGGGGTAGGTGTAGACGTTAATAAAACACAATCTAATAGGTAGAAAATTTTATTTATTGTTAGCTTTCGGTTTTTGAAATATGTCATATCAGTGCTACTCAAATAGAGTGCTGCAAGGATGACATATAAACCATAAATTAGTTAGCATTTTCGCACTTCCGGTTCCATGGTCCTGATGTCAATGGGTTTTTTGAATGGGTTTTTGGTTAAATGTCTGAAATAAGGTCTGTGTTTAACACAAGCTTTCTGACCCTGCATAGACAGCAATGCAACTGAAACGTTTTATGGCACAGAAAGTTAGTAAGGACATCGTTTAAATAGTCCATGTGACATCAGTGGTTCAACCGTAATGTTATGAAGCTACAAAAATACTTTTTGTGCACAAAGACACAAAAAATATGACTTTATTCAACGATTTCTTCTCTTCCAGGTCAGTCTCCGCCGCCATTCACAAGAGTACCACAACGCATGTGTGTGCATTCCTCTGCTTGTAAACGAGGCCGTTTACAAGTTCTTACTTAAATGGAGCATAAAGTTCACACTACAGGCTTGGTAAATACTAACTAGTTTGTAACTAACTCTGTACTTTATTCAGTTTCATAATTTGTTCTTAAGAATTCACAGGGAAACGTGCCGCGGCGCGTCTGGTGTAAACACAAGCATTGACTAGAATGACCGCGATCAGTTCCGGTAGCCGCGTCGGAGCCGTAACGCGCCGCAGACGTGTGCAGTGTAAATAAGGGGTGAATAAGGGGTCAACTGCACAAAACGCTTCCACTACAAGAGAAAGCGGCAGCCGCGCGGCGATTCCACCGCTTGCCGCGTCCGGTGTGAAAGGGCCTTTTCTGTCTTGTTTTCCAGTGCAGTGTATCTTGATTTAACTTTGTGAATTTAAGACTTTCTGCTCTGACTTAAGACTTTTTAAGGCCCACAGAAATCCTGTCAAGGAGTTAAGATTCAACTTAAGTTTAATGGTGCAATGCAAAAATATCATAAGTTGTAAATTAGTGCCCCTTTGTATCAAAACTTGGCACAGCTGGTGCAGAGGATTGTGCTGGTTGTAGCCTGGCTTTCCTGTGGCATCCAACCCAATCTTTGCAAAACAAGAGGTCTTTTGAAGTCCTGTCACTAGCCTTTTATTGCCAATGATACACCTCAGAAATAATCGACCTGATGTATTCTGTTATCAACCTGTTATCATGTTCACTAATTAACTTACTCCCTAATGGCAATGCACTCCTGGGGGAGATACTAAATCATGTGACGCGCTCAGCTTCCGGTGTCCTGGAGCAGGCGTATCAAATGTCACTCCCATATGGTTTAATGCTCGTGCGGTGCAAACGCTTTCCATCAACACATGCACATCTGCTTGTGCCAAAATGAAAAGGGAAACCACATAGATGTGTATTTTTGGCACAACGCATTTCATTGTAAATATATCACGACACCTCCAGTTGGTAAGTGAAATGTGGCTACAGTGGAGTATTGCTGGACAGTGAATGGAGATGCTTATATGATCATGAGCACAAACTCACTCATTTCTCCGGAGTTGTAGAATCAGATCTTCATCTCCCACAGTAAGTTTGACCTCTGCCTCAGATGGATGCTGGGAAGGCAAATCAGTCAGGTTAGAATAGAATTACTTAATATAAATTCCATTATGCAAAAATGGTGGTATATACTGTACATGATAGTGTTAAAAATATAAAGAATGAGGCAAGTGGTTTATTACATATAGTTCTTTTTCAATATTTCAACAAAAATACACTGGAAGTTTTAGGAATTTGACAAATTTACAGCAAATTTCAACTAAAAATATGCCAAAAAAACGAAGATGAAATACCCTAAGGTTCTTAAGAATATTCTAATATTTATAACTATAAGTCACTTATCACAAAAGCAACTTTGTACTAAAGGTCAAATGTTTTTACTTCTATATAAACAAGATGATTTTTCGATTATTTTTAAATCATTCTGGATAACATACACAAACCTGTGGAGTTCATGGCAATATACCAAATACTAAGACGTTTCAAAACATTTTTAGTTCAACATTTCACTGAATGTATAATAAATATAATTATGCTGAAATATAATGTAGGCTATTGAATTTTAAAATTAAAATGGTCTTAAGACGTTTGATTCACAAGCCATCTTACGACAAAATACCACACATGTGGAGTTTGACAAAATATAGCACGTTGAACCTCTGATGCACTACTACTACAAAGATTCATTCTCAAAACAACACTACTTGCAGTCAGCATTACCTTAGTGCCCTCATGAGATCTTTTATGTCTGGCAGGGCTGATCCACTGTGGATAAGTGATAAAGTGCTCCGTGTTGTCATGGATACGAGATGAGTCTCCATGCCAGCGTTCATCTAATAGTGCAATAAATCAATCACGAGACCAACAGATAATCAATCTCACACAATTTCCAGCCAACGAGCTCCACTGCTCAGCATCTTCTATTCCACGTAGACTTCCACGATACACAACAGCTAGCATCCGGTATTATTTTACAATGACTGTAATACAATATCACTCACCAGTATGAATGTCCTCGCCATGTGCAGTGCATCTTAAAGAAAGATGTAAAGAACATAACAATAAAAACAATCGGAACTGCACTGCGCCCGCGACCATGCAGCGATTCAAATGCACGCCCTGAAGCATCATAAAATGTAAAAATAAGAAAATGCACGAAATAAACGAGCCGTGCACGATTAATTATTATCGATTATGAACAGCATTCATGATGAACAGCACCGGTATGTGTTTGTCTGTAGAGACCGACGGAGGCAGTAAGAGGAGCGCATCTTCACAGCCCTCTATCACCCTACAAGCACCTCCCCTGCTTCAGCCTGCCTCCACCATTCATAAAAACACCTATCTATCTATCTATCTATCTATCTATCTATCTATCTATCTATCTATCTTTAAT
>NW_015639524.1:595857-606915 GCF_001515625.1 Sinocyclocheilus rhinocerous | reverse complement strand
TTTCATCTATGCATCTGTCTATATATCTATCTATCTATCTATCTATCTGTCTGTCTGTCTGTCTGTCTATCTGTCTGTATGTCTATCAAATTTACTTGACCATGGTTTTACTAAAGTAACAGATTCCTACAAAATACGTTTTCATGATGAAATACGATTCATGATGAAGATGAAAATTACCTTAATTAGTAGATGTCCTCAGTCTTCAATGGTATGTACAGTTGCTACAATCACAATATGCTGTTATACAGTACTCACTGTTATAATTTAAGCACAAAATGAGGTCAGAGATACCCAATATAACCTTATGTGAAATAAAATACACCTTGGCACCAAAACAGCTAGCACAGAGTGTAATGTAATGTATTAAAACTAGGGGTGTAACGATTCACTCGTTTTGTCGATGCATCGATTACAAACCCTGACGATGCATATGCATCGATCTTGAAACATGATTTTTGAATCGTGAATAGCCTATTTCGGACAGTTATATAATCGCTAATAATCGAAAGAATCGCAATTTCTATAGCGATTCAATGCTTTCAAAATATATAAACATTAAATTACTACAAGCACGAATTAATTGAGACCTTGAACAGTATTCGTGCCTCGCATCTCTCCTTCACGCGCTCCACTAACCACCTGTGACTGGCACAGGATTGCGCTCGCGCTCCGTTCGTCTCACTTTTGAGCAGCTGACGTGTGATCTCTCATTAGGACTCGTGGCCAGTAATGTCATTGAATGATAAATGTGTTTTAACAATGTCGTTCAACCGAATGTACGAAGGAAACTGTTAAAATAATTTTTCTACCTTATTATGTGCAGAAAATTGAAATAATTGATTGTAGTATATAAAACAATCATAAAATTGCCATTAGGAAAAAATTATAGATTACAAATGATTGATTATTGTCCAGCAGTGTATTTGATTTCTTATAGCAAATTCAAAGTAATAGATAAGAAAAGAATTCCTTGTAAAAAAAATAAAAATAAAAATAATTATAATAATACATACATACATAAAATTATTGTATTTGACATTTCTGTCACTTCTGAAATGATGGCTACGCTCCTGGTGTGACAAAATGTTAGTCTATACATAATACTTTTAAAGCTCTTTTTTAAATCTTGGCTTACATACATTTTTACGTATGCCATGTCATGCCATAGCATCATTAAACTAACAACGGACAAAAGTTTTTATTTTCCTCTAACCTATGGTTCTGTAACCATAAAGGCTTCTGTGTAATTTGCCCCCTGACTAAGCATTTAAAGAATTTAGGGGAAGCATTTAAATAATCCTGTGAATGCACTTAAAGAATGCAGAATCAAATCATTAATCGAATCGAATTTAATTGTGAATCGAATCGAATCGTTCTAAATGTGCAAAAATCGTTCTTGAATCGAATCGAAAACCTATGAATCGTGAATCGAATCGAATCGCTGTCTACCCAAAGATTCACAGCCCTAATTAAAACTAAAATAAATTAAGAGATTTCTATCAGCAGCCTGCATGCTAAGTGAGCTATAATACTGACCTCTGCAATTGATAAAATACCAGTGGTAGAAAAAAATATTGTGTTCATAATTGGTCTTGAAAGGCCTTTACAGTTGTTACAGTAATGGTGTACATATACTGTTATAATTTACGCATGAAACGAGGTCAGGGATACCATATTACACACTACACACATCATTGTGTGTAATAATATACACATTGGCTTCAAAACAGCTAGTACAGAGAATAGTGTAGAGGATTCATTAAAACCAGAAGCAAAGATAAGGTGAGAGAGAGATTTCATGATCAGACTACATGCTGCGCCAATCATTCTGTGTAATTGTGTCCAACATCAAAGTACAGGAAAGACCAGACCAGCACACACATCCTCTAGGATGTTCAGATCTGTCAAAGCTTTGATAATAACAAATTTAACTCAGTAAAGAGTAAAGCTCAATCAACAGCATTTGTGCTAAGCATTTTCTGAATTATGGAGTGACAAAAATGAGATACCCAAAGTTCCCTATGTAAAAACTTTTGACTTAATATGTCAAAAAATTTAAATAAGAATTTTGAAACTGACATCATCCAGTGGTTAGATTTTTGTTCTAGAAATGTATGCAAATTAGCGCATATTTCATTAAATAATCACTCATTTGCATATTTAAACCTAACATTTTAGAAAACTTGTAATACAAAAATTTTTTGCAATTATTAATGTAATCAATCAGCTGGGTAAGGCGATAACTATTAGTTATTTTTTTTTACCATATTCACCTGCAGTGTCTCGCCTTACACACAGTACACACACACATATTATGTAATCCCAAACTTTTGACCGGTAGTGTGTGTATATATATATATATATATATATATATATGGGTTACAGTGAGACACTTACAATTAAAGTGAATAGGGCCTGAAATCTGTAACACTAAATTACTCAAGAAAAAGGGGGTACAAGTCAAAATTATTTTTGTGGTAATCAACATTATTCCACAAATGCTGGGGATTGAGCAAAACTTAAACAGCTCATCAAACAACGCACAAGTTTAAAAAAGTTTTTTATGAAATTTAGATGAACATTTCTGCTTTTAAATCATCCAAAAACTCACATTCAATTTCATTGCAAGTGCCTCATTATAACCTCGATTTTTGCTTTTGAAAAAGGGGGCACAAATCGAAATAATTTTTGTTGTAATCAACATTATGCCACAAATGCTGTGGATCGAGTTTAACCTGGAATATATCTTTAAGTAATGATTTAATTCTCATTTCATTAAATGTGCCCCATAGTACCGGATATGTAATGACACAAAAATTTGGCTGCAGAAAAACTGACTTTTAAAGTCGTCACCACACAGAAAGGAAACAGTCGGGGGTGAGGTGAAACAGATGCTCATCCCTGCAGGAGAGAATACTAAGACTAGGAATCTTAGGGGGGGAAATAACATGGCAATATCCCCCTTCATTCACATTAGTTTGCTCAAAAAAAGACAATAAAATATAAACATTGAATGTTTTTTTAATACCAAAAGGAAAAATTTGCTTGTA
The DNA here is from genome assembly GCF_001515625.1 of Sinocyclocheilus rhinocerous. Lineage (NCBI taxonomy): Eukaryota > Metazoa > Chordata > Actinopteri > Cypriniformes > Cyprinidae > Sinocyclocheilus > Sinocyclocheilus rhinocerous. The sequence continues at coordinate 603,862 of NW_015639524.1, read as the reverse complement.
TTTTGGTCTTTAAACATGTGATCAACACTGGTCGCTTTCCAGAATGTCTGGATGTTCTTCCCAGAACTGATCTCCAATGATATCACAGGAATGACTTGTAACCTTTTTTCTGGTCCGTGTTACAGTCATTTCTGTCTGTACTTCATCTGGCCGCTTGATCTGTTTAGTTGTGGTTTCATTCACCTGAAGGAAAGAATTTAAGAATTAAAAATTTCATTAAAGATCATTTTTTTTAAAAATAATGTTTTGCAGCGGCAGCTTACCTTTTCCCATATTAAAGTCGTGCCTTTTTTGTGCAGTGGGGATTCATTATTGTAATTGATATTGAACTCAGAAAACAAGATCTCATTCTTATCCGCTGCTTGTGTTCCCTGTAATTCAGTTTATGTAAATTACACCACAGTTATATAATGTGAACAAACAAAATAACTGTACTGGAATTAGGTGTGTTTAATTAAAACTATATGGAAAAATAAAATCCAATTAAGCCAAAATTAAACATTCACAAATTATATTGGTAATTAAATACTGATTATGTTTCTGGTTAAAAACTGTTTATTGGATAATATTCCTACAATACAGAAAAAAACCTAGTCAGCTTTTAAATAGTCATGTTTATATTGTTTGGGATGGCAACCTTCTTTGTACATTAGTGACAAGCATTCTATAAAACATTCTACAAGCATTCTAAAGAAAACAACTCAGAACAAACATAAAAATACTCAATTAAACAAATAATACTTTAATTGGTCATACACTGAGTCTCTCCTCAGCTTGCGTTGTGGTCAGTCCACCTTTCTGAACCAGAGTCCAAAACGTAGTGTTGTACAAATTGTTAATGTGACCTGAATAGAAATAACAAATGTTAAAATGAAAAATTTTGAGATTCTGAAACAATTTTAAATCCATTGTTAAATGTTGATATAGTCTGTATAGCTAGACGTTCATTTCTAGGACACCTAGAATGTAAAAAAATAATGGATTTCACATTTATATTTTAATGCATAATCAAAATACAATATATTTATGTTATTAACATATAGCACGTATACATTAATGCTCCATCACAAGCAAACATGATAATATTACCATATTCACAACCACAGGGTTGGCATGAAATAAAGTACAATCATAGTAAATTTTAGAAGTCAAAAATGACTACTTCATTCTATTATACTGTTTTATACATGTTACAGTCAAACACATTTTATCATTACATCTACTACAAAATACATTCACTTACAATCTGCCTGTCTCCAGCTTAGATAGTCTCTTAGGTTACGGTTGCTAGGATACAGAACCACCCTGCCATCAAAACTGGGTGGGTACAGCAGCGGATGCTCCCCAAAATACTCCTTCCAGTAGTAAACAAAGCTAGAGGAAAACTGGGAAGCCACATGGGTCATCAGTTTACTGTAGAGAGAAAGGAAAACATTTAATGGGTGAGTTTCCAAGACAGCATAACCCTGGACAACCATCTTCCAGCTGTGCTGTTTGGCATCAAGATGGTTTTGAAATACAAGGCAGATTCTGGCAAGTTTATTTACGGCAATGTGTCAGCATACAATTATACCTGGCCCTTCTTTTGAACCAAGTGGTTGATCTTTTGAACACAAAGCTGAACTCGTCACTCTGTCCATAGGCAATAGTGATGTCCTCCAGCTCCTCCATGACCGAACGGGCACTGCGGCTCATCAAACCCAGAGCTCGGTTATCATTGGGTTTCCTGAAGTTATGCTGCTCAGAAAACCTGGAATCAAAAATATCATTTTGAAAGTAATTTCAGTAATCACTCATTTTCTGCCCTCCACGAAATTGTACAAACATAAGACACAGTGTTAGTTCTGCAAGAGCATGTTGTAACTGTACAGAAACACTTACTTGTGGAAGTTGCGTCCATCTAGCCGAACCACAATGTAACAGTTTCTCAAACATGTGTCGTCGAGCTCAAAGTTTCTCACGTATTCAAATTTGCTTTTGGCCATGACAGATGATGTACTGAAATTAAGACTTAAGAGTGTCTTGTGCTCTGTAAGTCCTCTAAAGTTGACCGATAACAGTCTCAGCATAAGGATATCAGGACAAATACGATTATTTAATACGTTTAACTCAAATCATGCTGTTAGTTCAGAATATTTGTGATGCGTTATAATTATCTGTCATCCAGAAAGCGCATCGTCATGAATTAAATGTTAATATTAATGTCTCAGGAAGAACTTAAACGAGTGATTATCATAGATCGCGTTGTATTTTTAAATATTTAATATTACAGTGTTTACAATATGTTTACAATATATTATTCCTTAACCGGAAGTATGTGGTGTCAAAACTCACATGTGCGGAAGCGGTCATTCTTCTTCTTCTTCTTTCTTTTACTGGCAACTGCACTTAACAGTGCATTACTGCCATCACCAGGTAGCTTGGATCAGAAACATTCTTCCAACATAATTAATAATTCCATAATTAAATCTGGCATTGATTCTGATTTTTGGTTATCAATACTGACCATTGCTGAATATGAATCTGAACAAATGACCGCATTTTGTATTTCTCTTTCCTTAATTAATTGTACTGCTAGCAGAATAGCCATCAATTCACCTGTATATACTGACCGTTGATCATTTATTCTAGCTTTTTTCTTCATCAGTAACTTTGGCACATTAACTGCCACTCCGACTCTCCTTCCTTTTTTGGAGGCATCTGTGTATATCCGTATATTATTTCCATACATAAGCCCTAAATACTCCTTTGCTCTCATTACTTCCATCTCATTACTTCCTTCTCTCTGTCTTTAAGCGGTCATTGTATTGGTCACCTTATACAGTCCCTCAAAAAATACCGTCACCTTATAAAGTCCCTCAAAATACACTTCTGAAAATTATGTTCCGCCACAAAGTGTACAAGGCATCAGCCGCTTTTGAAGATTTAAAAGTGTAATGATACAAATCGATAAATCTGATGCATCTGATACAAATCGAAGATTTTTGTCAGCAATGTTTTTAATAGAACGAGATGATTTGTTGGCAATTTTAAATGAGAGTAAAAAGATAATGCAGAATAATATGCCTAGTTGTGTCCAGTGTGGTTGCTTTTCAGTGTCAGTGATAAATATGCTGCAAAGAAAAGCGAGAAAAAAGTGAAGCTGGTCAGTCTTACATTTGTTTGACCAAGTATTTTTATTTTATTAGCAAAAAATTTAAAATCAAGGTATAAATGGTCTTCCCACAGCTTGTCATCATGTCAATTTTTGTTAGATTTTTTAAACATATTTAGAAAAATAAGCTGTAACTCCAAAACTTCACCCCTAAAACATTGCACTCAGAGCAGTTCCTACAGAAATAAAGGAAGACATTTATGATATGGAAAGAAATATATTAAAGAAAGACAGGACAGTATCGTAAAAAAAAAAACCAACTGACATGATAGAAAAACAAACACTCTGCACTAGTCACTCAGATGTCATGAAACTGCAATTAGTACTTGCTTTTTAGTACTAGTATTTTTTCTTTTTAAAATGCGGTAGGTGTTCACACATCTACTGTTCATAGGTATACTGATCACATCCTATGGATGAGCATAGCAAGCAACACTCTTAAACAAACATAGATATGAAAAGCGAAGTGATGATTTCATAAGGTCCTCCACCTCAGCAGCAGCCTTCTTTCACAATCAAAATGTCTGCATTAGTGTGCCTAAAAAACAAACACCATTTCAGTGATTCAACATCACAGCATCCATACCACAGCACTTGCTAACTATCAGCCAAATCCATACAGCAATGCTGTTATCCTACACAAACAGAAGCAAATGAATGGACTCACATTCTCTGCACACACAGGGTGCATTCATTGACGTATGTGATGCCATCATTACCACATACGGGAGAGTAGTTGAGAGGGCATGCTTGATTGACACTCAAACCCCCACATGTAGGCTGTCAGATTTAAAACACACACACAATTCACAGTTATGCATCATAGTTCATCTTCTGATAGGTGTTTGTTCTGGGTTTTAGTGTATAAATTACTCTGTGGTAGGATCTTGATTTATCCTCTGCACCTGAAAAAAATTGGTACTGTTGGATTAATCACATTGCAATAATTCTTTGTTAACTGCAAATGGCACACATCAATGATTAAAATAATAAAATAATAACAGTGTTTTTTTTTTTATTCCAATGGGAGTGACTTACCCACAGAGAGGATGAGGACCAGACTCATCAAAACCACTGCTGTTCCAGTCATGATGCTCAAATGAAGGAACTCCGGATTTTAAAAGAGAAATCTGTATTTGTAAGTTCAGGCTGAGAGCTTTGACTTAGCAACTGATGACTTCCAGCTCGTTTCTGAGTGTTGTATTGGTGGTGAGGAGGAGCAACATATAGTTTGAAAGTGAGGAGGAGGAGGAGAGGTGCTGATATTTTGAAGACTTTCCACCCCACCTACCCACCGTCCTGCGTCAACAACACTGAGAACAGAGCCTCTCTATTGTCTCTCTCTTTATTAAGGGATAAACATTCCAGTCTGTCCAAAAATTGCTGAGCACAATCCAAAATGCATTGGTCTGTATAATATCCCTCAAAACAGATCTGGCTGGGAGGTGTGTCCCTGTTTATTGGCCCCAAAGTGAAATGAAAAGAATTCCACTAAACATGGAATGCAGTTGACAGTAATTACATAATGTAATAATTAACTACATAATTTAGCAGGGAATATGGGTCTTTACATTTTGAAAAAAAAATTAAAAATTTAAATAAATAATTGTAATTTTTATGAAAAAGTGCAAAGTGGAACTTTTTTTTATTTTTACACTTTTCGTATGTGTTAAAAAATCAAATATGGGACAAACACACAATACAGAAATTCTGACAAATAACCAATAATAAATCAAGTCATTAAAAAGAAACAATAAAAGATATATTTGATTATATTCTACTTGATTTTTTAACTACAGAAGTCTTGCTATTAATGGCCCCCATACAGGCTATATTGTAGCTATTTAAATAATTAAAGAAAGAAATGCACTTGGAAGGGTGAGTAAATTATGATAGAATTGTTATTTTTGGGTGGACTAGGCTATACCTTTAATAACTCGAATTTCAGACACTTGAAGTTCGCAATAGTACTGTTTTACTGTATTTTTGATCAAACAAATGCAGTTGTGGTAAGATAATTATTTAAAAAACATTTCAAGCATTTTATTTTTCGGGGCCAACTTCCCCCTCAGATTTTCGAGCCACTTGGATTTTGAATAAAGCTTCCAAAAGACAAAAATAGCCTAATAATATTTTTTTATAATTGATACAATCACAGGGGTGTGATGTGCGGCACATCACTAGCTGCTAAATTCAAATCTGTTTTCGCTGGCTGGCGCTGAGCCAGAGACAGGCGCGTTTTACAGCGCTGCACATTATAACCAATCACACACGAGTCTGTTGAGTTTATGAATGCAACGGCCAATCAGAGGCGTTCAGATGAGTCATCGCTGAAACGCCATGTTTTGTTTACTGCTCGAGTGGCTGACTGAATTCTGCTCTCTGGCGAATTAATTCTCTCATCAGAAACAACGAAGTGCAGATGTGCCAACGATGTAAGTAAGATATGCATTTGACAGTGTAAACAGCTTCAGTGATTATAATGGGAGTTTTTGAGAGTGAACTCTGGCTAGACTGAAATCAATGATAATGTTCTTTGATAATGTAAATGTTCTTTGCTCTCTTTCTGTACAATGAAAGTGTTATAATTAGTAACTTACAATGTTTTTTTTAAATTAAATTCACGTTAAATACAATGTCAATCGTAGCCTATTAAAAATATTAATACCTTGTGCCCTCTCAAAAATAATAAGTGCAAGACGCCCCTGCCTATAGCCTATCCAATCCTTATAACTGTAATTTGTTTTATATTATCAATGTAATGCGTTAAAAAGGCTGATAATTAGTAAAAAAAAAAAAAAAAAACATCCCACTGAAAAAAAAAAACATTGCTCATTGTTTTCTGCAGCGAACTTGAACGGCACTTTTCGGCTTCTGTACTGAATCTGAGTGTACGTCGTTCAAGAACGGCACAGGTACAGTTCAGATTCATGTTGAGTAAAATGATACAAATACGAGGTATTTTACGGAACGCGTCACACGTATCGCAGAACAGTCTGTCTGTCTGTAAAAGGCCGACCTACGGTGAGTTTAATCATCAGCAACTAGTTTTACACAGTGGGAAATAGCTCACTTTCATCAAAGTAAGTTTTCTTTACAGAACAATCTGATGATACTGAACCTGTGTGACATTTTAATGGCACCGAATTAAAAGACAAAGGCTAGTCTTTTGGACTTTTACATTTTTGTTAAGACCATGGCAGTGTCAGGAGTTACAAAAGCATGAAATCATTACAAAAGAGTTTAATAACTCAAATAGACACAATTAATGTGTTTCATTAATGTTGGAGGCCCATATTCTTCATGCATATACAGTATATTGATTATAGTGAGGTCCAAATGTCAGACTACTGGTAAAATGCTTATATTTTGCATTCTACTACAATAATTAACTACACATTAAGCGTTAGTTAATATGAAAATTTTAAATGTCTTAATATGACTGTGTTCAGCATCATGATTTGAGAAAGATGATCTGACCTTTTTGTGCAAAGAAGTTCACGTGGTTTTGCTTATTTGATTGAGTGACTTTGAAACAGTGCCAAAACTTAATGTCTTTCTTCTTACATTTCCATCTTTAAAGGTCCAAAAGAAGATGCATTCCCAATGCTGTCTGAGACTTTTTGACCCTTCTATATTTATACCAAATGTGTCTAGCTGTTCAGTTTTTAACATGTCCTTGCACAGAGTTAAGTAGGAGTTGTCTTGCTTTAAATTAAATCCTGTGTATCATATATGGATTTGGGACATAATTTGTATAGACCTTTGTCCTGCAGTGGGAATTGACTGGTTTGAGCCTGAACGTAAACATTTGTACAGTTTATCTGTAACATCAAATGTGAGTTTCAAGGTTTTTAAAACGTACTCAAGGTTTTAGATGGGGGGCTGTGCCTTAAAAACCTTAGGAAATTGAAATAAAAAAGAAACAGAAGCAGAGCGCTGCCATTTCTATAATGAGTGAGTTTTATAAAATCTCATAGTTCATATAGATTCAGACAAATGTAGAACTTCTATCTCAGTTGAACAGTTTTAATAATGACCACATGTCACTAGCAGTTTGTTTTACATTTCCAGAGCAGCCCAAGGCATTGATCTCCACCGGAGATGGTCCTCACTGCAGAACACAAGATCCAGGGGGCGAGGTTGGATCCAGATCCAACTCCTCCCACCTTACATATACCTAAACCTACCTGTCTCCACCCCCTGATCCCTAAACCCACCCATCTCCACCCCCTAGATGTGGATCCAACCCCGCCCCCTGGATCTTTGTTCTGCAGTGAGGGGCTACTGGCAGCAGCACGGAACCTTCTATGAGTTCCGCACCTATTACATCCAGCCGCATCTCAACGCTGTCTTCCTCAGACTGACCAATGAGGAGATCCACCTGCGGACAGCCCACTCAGAGCTCATCGGATACTGGAGTGTGGAATATAAGGGTCTCACGAGCCTATGGCGACGAAGTCCGCCAAAGCCCGCCAGAATTCTCTGGCGCTCGTCACAGGATTCTCAGATTTCTTCTCCTTCAGCAACGACTCTACGTCCTCAAGCTGATCCGAAGCCGCTCACCATTGACAAAAAACAGCGGGCAAAGGGGTCGAGCGATCGGCTACGAGCGAGCTCATGCCGGCCCAGATCCCGCGTGCCTCGCTCTCGCCGCCGAGAGAGTATTCCTCCGTCCTTTTCTCCCGGTCTGATCAGCGTCCCTCTGCTTGTGCAAGCGACCTGATCTCATTCGGGGGAAGTGAGGACGAGCTGCTTGATGACAGCATGTCATTAGCAGCGTCGGATGCAGAGGAGCTGTTGGGCTCGGTGAATGACCCCACCCCCTCGCCATCGTCCGCGCCCAGCGCC
>NW_015639524.1:595113-595768 GCF_001515625.1 Sinocyclocheilus rhinocerous | reverse complement strand
TCCACCAGAGGAGCCCTCTTGCAGCCGTCTGGATGAATGGTTCCTGCCGGGGCGCCACCAGGCCCCTAGTCAGCGTGCTTCTCCGTTTTTCCCGGTGGCCCACGACGAGCTCACCAGATCGTGGCGCGCTCCCAACTCCGCCCACCTCCGTACTGCTTCTTCATCCGCCCTCACTTCCATCGATGGCACTGAAGAAAAAGGGTACGATAAGCCACCTCTCCTAGATGAGTCAGTGGCCGCGCATCTCTGCCCGCCCATGGCCATCGGCTGGAGAGCAAAGGCCGCTCACCCATCCGAGCCATGTAGGACCACTTCAGCTCTTGCTGGATGCTCCTACACTTCAGCTGGACAGGCGGCTTCGGTGCTTCATTCAAAGCTGGACAGGCGGCTTCGGCGCTTCATTCTATGGCGGTCCTCCAGGCCAAAATCCTCGCATCCTCCGACGAGTCTGGCCTGGACCCCGCTACCCTCAGGGATCTGAGGAGCGCGACTGACCTGGCTCTACGCGCCACCAAGACCACCGCCCAGGCGATCGGGAGATCGATGGCCAGCCTTGTGGTGCTCGAGCACCATTTATGGTTGATGCTGACGGAGATTTAAGGACGCGGATAAGATCCCCTTCCTCGATGCTCCAGTCTCTCCCAAAGGCCTTTTC
>NW_015639524.1:593892-594742 GCF_001515625.1 Sinocyclocheilus rhinocerous | reverse complement strand
TTAATATCTCACAGAACCCTCCTCCTCAGCCACCTGGAGTGCCTGGGACTCAGGGTCAATTTTGCCAAGAGCTCGTTGCTTCCCAGCCAGTGAATTTCGTTCCTGGGAACAATTTTCGACTCAGCGCAGCAGACGCGAGGACGCTCTCGCTCGGCCAAACACTACCCTCTTCCTAAGCGCCAGGGACCCCGACCCAAGATTGCGTTGGACCCGGCACCTCAGGCATCATCCTGATCTGCGAGACAGGAAGGGGATGGGGTCAGATCTCGCCACGGCCGGACCGCCCCTCAAGCAGCCTTTCTTACACCTCTTGACACCCCGTTCAGCTCCGGGTGCAGAGGGAAATGTGTTTTGTGCGAAGTGCATGGATGCGGATCTCTCCCCTCTAAGACAGATGGGAATTCGTATTATCAATTATCTCCTCTCCAAGCGAACGGGACATTATGGCATCCTCGGCCCGACCTATGGGCCCTGCACCTCTGGCCGCTCGACTGGAGCCTTCGTGCCTCCCAGAGCAAGTCTTAAACACAATTTTAAGAGCCTAGAGCTCCGTCTACGAGACGCCCATATGCCTTAAAGTGATCTTTTTTCTCCGCCTGGTGTCTAAACCGCGGCAAAGACCCCCTCACTTCCGAATTGGCAGAGGTGTTGTCATTTCTACAAGAGCTGCTGGATAAGGGTCGTTCCCCATTCACGCTCAAAGTCTATGTGGCGGCTATAGCGGCCTCTCATGCCCAGGGGCGGCCAGGGGCCCCAGGCAAAATACAGGAATGGGGCCCTATACAATTTCACACATTTACAACCTTGAGGTTCCTTTCACTGTTGCTCGCTGCTGCACGACCGTGTCCCA
>NW_015639524.1:593429-593843 GCF_001515625.1 Sinocyclocheilus rhinocerous | reverse complement strand
TTTTTCTGGTAATCGAAGGAAGGCAAAAACATTAATTTATCTTTTATTCCAATGAAAATTAAACAAACCCTTTAATTTTTGTACATTCAAAATGCTACACAACAGAAGTTTACTGTGTAACGAGCAATGTCATGGAATTTGTCAAATATTGAATGAATAAATCAAATGCAATTCAGTACACTTCAATCAAACCTAGTGTATGTGAATATTAAATGACAAAAATACTACTTAACTACTACAGACGACAACCGCGAGTGTTGCGCGTGCTTCAATAGCAAACGAAACGCGGGTCTGCGCCGTTCATTCCGCATTACACAGTAAATTCCGTTTTTATGAATAGATTCCGGGATTCCATCCCCATTTTCTACATCGCCCTACTTTTGCGAAGAAGCACGTTCAACGCGGACGCACAGA
>NW_015639524.1:590727-592905 GCF_001515625.1 Sinocyclocheilus rhinocerous | reverse complement strand
AATGGGCGGGGCATCTGGCTATATAAGCGGGCGCGCGCCTCAGGATTCTCAGGTTTACTTCGACTGAAGCGACGACTGAGTCGTGCAGCTACATAGCACGGCAAGCAACGCAGTACTCGTTCCCATATCTCAGGGAACCGAGGTTACGTTAGTAACCGAGTACGTTTTCCACATCTGGAAGTGTGGTGAGAATGACTACTGAATTCTTAAACGTCTAATCTATGCTTTTAAAACTTTATAGGATTCATCAATAAGTAAAATGCAACAAAACATTGACATTTCTGACCTAAGAAACCTGACTCTTTACTTCTAGGGGTTGGCAGATGTCCCATATTAGCCAGGGCATCCTGCCTCATTAGCACTTATTTAAAATCCTTGTGCTATGCTTAAAATTCTTTACCTGGTCAAAATGACCAGCCTTTTAAAATTTGCTTGTAAAGCTCTCATTATGCTATATTATCACCAAATTTTGGATTACATTTTTTGTCAACTTGTTTTCTCATAGGCGTCATTGATCTGAGCTTATGCACCTCAGTTTTAAGCGGAAAAAGGCATTGTGGTTAATTTTAATAATATAATAATTAAACTGAGTTGCATAAGCTCATATCAATGAGGCCTATGATTAATCAGTTCCAGAAAGAAAAACAAAGTCTATGCTAATTGAAAGGAAACAAGTTGATAAAAAAGACTGAATCTAGTGTTTGGTAATAATAGTAATAGCAATTTTCTGTAGGCCGGTCATTTTTTTACTGGTAATACCACAAGTCTTCAAGATGAATAAATAAATAAATACATACATATAAATAAATAAAGAAATACAAAAATTATATTTTTTGGGGGGAAGTTGTTATTCCCTGTGTGAGCAGAGTCAGTAAGTTTTGTGATAACATTAACAAGCATTTTCAGTAAAAATAAAATCCTCTCTTAGCGTTAATACAGAAAACAAGTAATCTTACTAAGATAATATGTATTTATTTTATTTAAAATGTCTAAAAACACAATGCAGCTCACATACTACTCCATAAGAAACATTCCTTTCTGTCTTTGCTGTAATAGACAGCTATGCCCAGCGGGTATCTGTGTGGGCAGCCCTGGCTCAAGACCCCAAATGGATCGAGCAGTACATCTCTAAAGCGATGCTCATGCTGAGCTCTCAGGATAATGAGGTGACGTACCTCGTACCCTGGAGCAAAATTCAGAAGCCACCCAAAGATGGAGGTGAGAATGTATGCTATACCAATGCATGCTCACATGGTGCTGTAAGCGATATAAGACATAAGCAAAGAAAAATATATATATATTTTTAACAACTTATTGTTTGACCCTAAGGACTGTTTTCAGAGGTTTTCCCCCTTCTGCCAGTACCAGACATGCATAAACATTCATAAATTGTTCACAAAACAAAGACACATATTTCAAATGCTTTGTATAGTTTTGTAATCGATCTATGAGTATGTCATGATCTATAGTGTCGAACGCAGCACTAAGATCAAGTAAAACTAGCAATGAGATACAGCCTTGGTCTGACGCAAGAAGCAAGTCATTTGTCATTTTAACAAGTGCAGTTTCTGTGCTATGGTGGGGCCTGAAACCTGACTGAAATTCTTCATAGGTGAATTGATTTTTTTTCTGTAGGAGTTTTGGAGCTGGCAACCTTCCAGATGAAGCCTGGCGGTCTGGCGGTGTGGGGCAGGGCGTTTCAGGCAGCAGTGGGCACCCACACAGGATCAGGATACGCCCACGCAGTTGGGGTTTTTCACTCTGAATTTGGACAGCTTAATCAAGGTGAGTGTAGACAAGAAAGCAGATATGTTTTAAAACAATAGTTACATCCTGTAATTTAAATATACAGTAGTGTTCAAAAGTTTGTGGTCAGTATTTTTTTTGAAAAGTATTAATACTTTTATTCAGCAAGGACTCATGAAGACGATGACAGTACAGACATTTTTAATGTTAAAAAATTATATTTCAAATAAATGCTGCTCTTTTTAACTTTCTAGTCATCAAAGAATCCTGAAATAAATGCTGTATCGTAGTTCATAGTGAATCATAATTCAACTTTAACATCACAGGAATAAATTACATTTTAATATATAAAAATTTTTAATAGTAGTGATGTTTCACAATATTACTGTATTTTTGATCAAACAAATACAGCCTTGGTGAGTAAAAAAAAAA
>NW_015639524.1:564097-590485 GCF_001515625.1 Sinocyclocheilus rhinocerous | reverse complement strand
TTTTTTTTTTTAACTCACCAAGGCTGTATTTATTTGTATTTGTATACAGTATATATATACATAAAGTATATATATATTCTGATACTTCTTTCCATGCACAGTGCATGTTTTATGGTGGTATGAGAGCGCAGACCAGCGGGCAGCAATACGACATAAATCGCATAATAATGCCAGAGTGGTGGCGGTAGGTAAATCTTAAATATAGCTCATTACACCAGACATTATCATACCATTATAATCATTTTTGTCTCAGAAAAATAATTTTTAAAATATTTTACAGTTTGCTTTTTTTTTTTTTTTTTTTTTTTTTTTTACTTTTTTTTTTTTCTCCTCAACACCCCACCAGCAGTTCCTCTCTTTGTTTGTCTACTGCTAAAAATGCCATATTTCACCTTGAAATCCACTGAATTTTGCAAATAAACACAATCTGTAATGTCAGTAAAATAATAAAGTGTTCTCAGTGATAGCCAGATAGGGGGGTGGGGGGTGGGGTTAAAAGAGACTCTTTGTATTCATATTCGTTTTATAGGTTTTGGAAATTTTCTATTTTCACAGAACCATCACGTAAACAATAAAAACATTGGCCCTACACCTATATTATAAAATTATTTTTAAAATATTTTTTTTTTTTTTTTTTTTTTTTTTTTTTTTTTTACTGTTACTGTTTGTGTTTTTTCTCCAGTAAAGAAGAGTGCAGTGTACCTGGTGTCACAGAAGAACAAACGCATGTTCCCCTGTGCTTTCTCACCAATCAAATAACATGGCTTCATGGTTTGACTCCAAACTCAGGAAAATGTGAAGTGAAATTTGATTGATGCAGTGCGTGAGATAAGTGAACTGATAAACAAATTTAATTCTTGCAAGTTCCTTGAGAAGTTTTTGCTGATGGTCAAATAATGATTGTGAATCAAAATAATGCTTTACATCACATTAAGACTTCCATCCTCAAACTACTGCAAACTACGTCAGTGTTTCACAACATGTTATTATGTTTCTACAATAAATGCTTACATAATAAAATCAATTATAAATTCAGCAGTGTTATATTTGCATCGATTAGATGTAGTGATGTAATCTAGCTTCTTTTGGTTAAATTTTAAGCAGATTGACACTGAAAATAATTCATTTGTTGAATTTCCCAATGTGATGTCACAGATCAAACAGTATTAGGGTTGTAGAATTGTCATGATTTATTGTGTAAATAGACTAAGTGTACAAAGCAAGTAACAGACAATCCACAGCCATACATTTGAAATGTAAACAGGTATTAAATGAGGAACATCACTCTGGTACTAAAACCTTTTGTCATTTTAGGTTTTTTTTTTTTTGGTTCTTTCGTTTTGGTTGAACCCGAACCAAAACTAAACAATAAATGAAAAACAGCAAAACCATTGCCTGTGGAGAATCCAGTGCAAAGAGATTAACACATTTTGACATTAAATTAAATTTCAATTAACACAGCGAGTAAAGTGCTTGGATGAAAGGCGGACAACGGTGTTGCCAATCCCAATGAGATCCAAAATACTGATTTAACAATCCAAACTCAATGTATGGACAGATCACACTTACTGTAATGAACGGCTATGTAATACAGCTGGAATCAGTGTTGTGTTTGTGAATTTCTGTATTTAATGGTCCAGAGATCCAATGAAGGGCACACCAGATGCCCTTTTACTAAAGAAGGCACATAATCGGTATGTTTGAATTGATTTCTTGAATTGAAGTTGTTAATGCGAATCCAGGAGCATCCCCTAGGATTACTGTGTCAGTCGAGGTATTTGTTACATATTGTAACTATAAAGCTTACTTGTATAAACTTTATTTTATTATTTTATAAAAAAAAAAAACCCTACAAAATCAATCACTTTTTTGTTTTGCCCATGCACAAAGGCATGTATAAAGATAACATAAGTCACTCTTGGATAGAACAGCCTATAAAATAATGCCCCTTCTGACTTTTTAAAACATCTAAAACAATTGCTTGTTTATAAATAATGACATATTAAAAACAAAATCATTTTAACATAGTACAATTTTCAGTTTTGCAGTTCAGCCCTTAGCCACGCAAACAATTATGATTCTTCAGCATGTGATTCCCAGTCTTCTAGTCTTAAGAAAATAAAATACAAAGACACTGACCCTGAATTATTGATCATTGGCATTTCTCCATCGGCCCGATTATCTTGCACGATGAAAATCGATCTCTATTGACGACTGCGCAAAATACAGTCTGTGCAGTCAGTATACACCAGAAATTATGGCTTCAAGTTTTTAACACTGTGACTAACATGGTTCAGATTCAGCCATGCTAGAAACACGAAAGAAGTCTTTTCAATTTCTTTTGCATTGACTTGCATTGAGTATCTCGGCTGCAGTATCAGCCTCTCAGCTGACCGGTGAAGACATTTATCTTCAGACAGAAACATTGTGAAATAAGTGGAATCCACTGGCTCCTGTTAGCATGTAGTGTAAAGAGAGACTCCGGCTCACACAAAGCTTTCTATTGGCTTCTCCGTGTTCTCTTTAATAGACAGAGGGCTCAGGAGGGCCATGTTGATCGCTGTCTCTTTACGACGAATGGAGCTCTCTGAATGGTCGTCACTTTGGTCCTTGGCAAAGTTAACAAATACCTGTTGATTGGGAAGATGAGTATTCAGTAATCACAGCAAGACACACACACACACAAAAATACAAATTAACTATAACAACCTTGTTGTGATACCATTTTTTGTTGTCTTTAATGAATATTAACAGGCCGTGACCCAAAAGGATAGTTCACCCAGAAATAAAAATTCTGTCATCATTTACTCCCTCTAAACCTGCATGACATTCTTTCTTCTGTGAAACACAAAATGAGATATTTTGAAGAATGTTGGTAACCAAACAGTATGGACAAAAGTACTATGGAAGACAATGGGACCCAAAACTGTTTGGTTACTAACATTCTTCAAAATGTATTATTTTGTGTTCAACAGAAGAAATAAAGTCCTACAGGTCTGGAATGACATGAGAGAGAGTAAATGATGACTGCCCCTTTTAACAGTTGACTGCTTTTTAACTTCCTCTTGTCCCCAGTAGGGGTCACTGTGCAACACACACGAGAAACCCTACTCGGAAATGTGCCTGAGATATTTTAGGGTTGGAAATGCCCCCTCACCTGGTCCAAAGTGGTCTGGGACACGGTGTAGTCCTCTATCCGGAGAAACTCTTTGTTCTTAGCGAGGATGCTGAAGATGTGAGCGAGGGAGGTGAGGGAGGAGGGGAGCTGGTATTGCAGCATGTTTCTGTGTTTTTCTTTCAGGGTGCTTCCCGGCAGCTCGCTCTCAATGAACTTCATCACCGGCTGCAGGTCAGGATCTGGCCCTGCAACCCTCAGAATGATGGTGTACCCATCTCCAAATCTGCAAGAGGAGCAAGTGATGTCATATATATATGCATCAAAACTCTCCTAGACATGTCTAAAAAGTAATGTATGCTTTATGCTTCATGTTCTTGATTTGAGTCATTGTTTTTGAAATTCGATTCAAAACACATTGTACTTTTAAATAGCTTAAATAAGCCATGAACCAGACCAACTAGCTATGAGGTGAATCACAACATCACAAACTTTGATTTGGAGCCAAAAAAATATATGAAAATTGGACAAAAAGACAAAAGGGCTGTGTACTTAATGAGGGAAAGAACTACAATCCCATGAAGCATTGGGAATGACAAAATTGATTATTATGACAGAAAAATAACTTAATTTGTTGCCGGTGTTGCTAGTGTATATAGGAATAACATTTTATGTTTATTGCAAAATATGCACATATATACAAATATACACATATATATATATTTGTATATATGTGTATATTTGCATATATGCACATATATACAAATATTTAACTATGATTATTATTGTAAATATTTAAGTAGTTTTTCTTTTGGGGCAGTTTGCTTGTTTCGGTTCTCTGATTGGAAGAGATTTCTCTGCAGAATCATGATGTGACGAGTGGGGTGGGGCCGAGAGCCGTGGGAACGGAGCGAGGCCGGTGACGTGAGTGATAATGAGCATCACCTGTGCGCCCATTGTACTTTTAAATAGCTTAAATAAGCCATGAACCAGACCAACTAGCTATGAGGTGAATCACAACATCACAAACTTTGATTTGGAGCCAAAAAAATATATGAAAATTGGACAAAAAGACAAAAGGGCTGTGTACTTAATGAGGGAAAGAACTACAATCCCATGAAGCATTGGGAATGACAAAATTGATTATTATGACAGAAAAATAACTTAATTTGTTGCCGGTGTTGCTAGTGTATATAGGAATAACATTTTATGTTTATTGCAAAATATGCACATATATACAAATATACACATATATATATATTTGTATATATGTGTATATTTGCATATATGCACATATATACAAATATTTAACTATGATTATTATTGTAAATATTTAAGTAGTTTTTCTTTTGGGGCAGTTTGCTTGTTTCGGTTCTCTGATTGGAAGAGATTTCTCTGCAGAATCATGATGTGACGAGTGGGGTGGGGCCGAGAGCCGTGGGAACGAAGCGAGGCCGGTGACTTGAGTGATAATGAGCATCACCTGTGCGCCACACATGAGTAATGTAGTTTTTCACTAAGAATTTCACTAACACATGATTATTTAAAAATAAGTCAGTAGCCCCTCACTGCAGAACACAAGATCCAGGGGGCATGGTTGGATCCACATCTAGGGGGTGGAGATTGGTAGGTTTAGGTATATGTAAGGTGGGAGGAGTTGGATCTGGATCCAACCACGCCCCCTGGATCTTGTGTTCTGCAGTGAGGACAAATAAGTTGGAATAATGGGAACTGACAGCTTCAACAAAGCAGAGATGATCAATTAACAACCTCATATCTCACGGTAGGTCTGTCTATCCAATTCCCGAATGGAGAAAATGAAAGGGATTCTTACTTCCGAAACTCGGCTGCTACACTCTATCATTCATGATCGTACCTGTTCTTCAGGTGTTGGACGCTACCCAGACAGCGGAACCTGCCGTTCACCATGATGGCCATCCTGGTGCACAGCGCTTCACATTCTTCCATGCTAAGAGTGAACAGAATGCAGGTTAGTATGGAAGAAAACAGATGAAATACTGCCCCCTAGTGATAGATGGTAGAAGTCTAAACTCTGCAAAAATATAAGATAAAAAACTAAGACATGAACATTTTAGAGGAAAACAATACTATCATCAATGCTGTCAGCGCTGCTGTTTAGCAATAGCTCACTTAATGTGCTTATCTATAACATTAGCTGACTGTTAGTGTTTAGTTTAAGTGCATAAACTGTAATTGTATTAGGAAACGTCTGGTCAATGTACCTGTGTGAGGTAAGTAGGACAGAGCGTCCCTCTTTGATGACACTGTGGATGCAGTTCCACAGTGCTCGTCGTGCTTTGGGGTCCATTCCAGTGGTGGGCTCGTCCTGTAACCAAAAGCACAGCAAAACTCAGTTTCGGCCATAGGAAACACACATTGAACAGCAACATCGGCGGGAAGAACACCATCTCTTCCTCACACGTGTATTGCACACTCAAGTGAACCGAAACAGGCTTGCTGACTCTTGAGCGTTCTTATGTGATCTTTGTGTGATCAACCCACTATGAGGCCTCTCTGAAGGCGAAGGCTAAAGAGTTCAGGGTAATTTAGCTCTAGGGGTTTATACAACGAGAGCGGGAAACCCAGCTGAGAGAATAATCAAACAGTGGTCATATGATCCAGACTTATGTTGTTTTTGTTGATTAGTTTGCAGACATTCACCCTAGGAAGCATAAGACTTTGAGCCAGTTGTGAAAGTGTCTTTGTGTGTACATGTGTGTGTTGCACATACCAGGAAGACCACTGGTGGGGCTCCAATGAGTGAAATGGCGGTGGAGAGTTTGCGCATGTTGCCACCGCTGTAGCTTCCTGCTTTCTTGTCCACGTACTTTACGAGGCCCAGTTTACGGATTCCCCACTCTGCCACCTGCCCAAGGTACAACACATCAGTAAAACTAACAACACTTCCTATTACGGTTAATCTCACAAAACATTTCCAGGTCACATTTACCTCAAAATCAAAAGAAAAATTATATTCTATACTATTCTATTATAAAAAACAAAAATGTCTGTTTTACATTATCCCTCAAATTGTCATTACCATTATTTTTTAAATTTCATTGTTTTCTTAAAGGGGTGGTTGATTGCGATTTCACTTTTTTAATCGTTAGTTAGTGTGTAATGTTGCTGTTTGAGCATAAACAATATCTGCAAAGTTACGGCGCTGCAAATGGATATCGTCTTTTAAAATTCTGGTAGTTTAATGCCTACAAAAACGGCTCGTAGGGACTACAACGAGCTACTTGCCGGGTTTGTTGCATCACAAACCCAGAAATGTACATAAACCCCGCCCCCGGGAACATGCAACGAAGGGGGCGGGGCCATGTTCCGGACAAAGTGCAGTACGCGGTTAACGAATCACAACACACTGGGCCAACAAACCAATCTGAGCCCATTGCGTATTTCTGAGGGAGTGATATCAGAAACAGGAAGTCAACCGGCCGTTCAAATGACAATGGAGACAGCGGCTTACAATAAAGGTAAAATATATGAAAAATAAGGCGTTTTAAAAAAAAATTAAGCATGAAAACATGTTACACTGCACCCCATAAACACAATCAAACAAAGAAAAAAAGCAGTCAACCACCCCTTTAATGATGATTTGTCATTACTATAGTACATTACCTTTTTCCCTTTTTCATATTTTTTTGTGTATTTTTTAAGTTTAAATCAATCAATGGGAAAATGTGCTTAATGGTCAAAATACAAAAATATTTTTGTACAATGATCAGCATACACTAAAGCCTGTATAAATACTTGTATTTTTTTTTTTTTTTGCATTTTGGTAATGAGCATTATGGCAGCCCAAGCACTTATTTGGGATGTCAAATGTGAAAAATAAGTCTCATTTCATTTTTTAAACATGTATAATTTCATTGTGGGTTTTTTTTTTTGGGGGGGGGTAAATATGTAAAATATGACCTGGGAGTGTGATTCACCCTAAAGGTCACATAACATGAAATTATATATATATAAAAAAAAAGAGTAAATCATTATTTAAGTACTGGTGTTAGTTTATATGCTCTGCTCACCTCACAAACTTCCTTTTCAGGTACACCACGCAGGATGGCGTAGAATTCCAGGTGTTCCCGTCCTGTCAGCAGATCGTTGATAGCATCAAACTGAGGGCAGTAGCCCATGTTCTGATGTACTTCATCTATTTCTCTGAGTATACTGGAAATAAGAAGGAGCAGCGTCATCAAAAAATGCATCCACATAATTTTAAGATGAACCTATGACTTAAAATAACACACACACACACACACACACACACATACATACCAACATATATATAGACTAAGCTGTAGTAAGGAAGTAGCATCATATATGCTACTTATACAGTAATAACTAATTGTATTTTACTGTCTGTACCTTTTCCCAGCCAAGAATGCTTCTCCTTTGGTGACCACACAGTCTCCGGTCAGCATTTTAAAAGTACTGGTCTTTCCGGCTCCGTTGACACCAAGCAGACCGAAGCACTGAAAGAAGAAGGAAACACATCAGTTTGTGGTCTTACAGTAGACGAGAAGAAGAGTGATTCATTCAAATGAGGCTGATCATGAGGCAGCTGTCATGAATTACCTCTCCTGGAGGAATGCCAACACATAGACGATCAACAGCGGGCTTCTGTTTCCGCTTGTACACCTGTAATAGAAAAGGATGACAGATTGATGAGGGCAACATTTATTTGACTAAATTTGAAATACTAATGTTGATGTCTGTGTTCATCAGCCGAGGATTTCTGCTGACCTTAGTGAGTTGTCGGAGTTCAAGAATGTCTCCCTGTCCAGCTCCACTCATGATTCTCTGCCTCTCTCTGGCCACATCCTCATCCTCCTCTCCAATCGGACTCAACTTGGCACTTAAAGACCTGCAGGAAATGATCAAACCATATTAGATCTTCTAAATCTTCTAATCCATAATTTCATTAGCAATTCATATAAATGTAATTTGTTTTAGAATATCATCTTGTGATGTTGCTTACTTGGGTTCAAAGAAGAAACGGTACTGGATAAGGACTGTGATGATGAAGAAAACCACTCCTTCCACAGCCATAGCAAAAAGATTCTTGCCCACCATGTCCCACTCCAATGGAGAACGGAAACGGTTCTCACCTAATGCAAGGTAAGAGAGCATTCAGCAAGGTAATATTTACCCTTGCAGTAGTTACAGTTAATACAGTAGACACAGATCAAGCCTATGAGGTCAAACTCTGGAATTCATTGCTCTTATATTGGTAATCTGTCAAAAAAATGAAAATTTAAAGTGGAGCTAGCTAATCTTACCAAATCTCTCCAGAGCGTCAGCCATGGCCTGATTCTTCACCATGTCGATGAGACCTCGACCCAGGCAAAAATGTGGAAAGATGAGCAAAACGTTCTTCAGGATGTCATTAATGCCACCAATCTCCTGCAGAAGGGATTGAAGACATTAGAAATCATTATATGTGCTTGTAAATTACTGCTAAGAATAGCAAATAGCAAGATGGCATTAGGATGAAACCAAAAAAGTAATTTCTTACATTATTTCCAAATAACTCCATGACAAAAGTGGACACGCTGCCATTGATCCCAATGAGGATGTTGACGCTAGTGAGAACCACGTAAGCGGTGCTTGGGATTTTGAAGAGGAATGAAGCCGGGTACATAAGAGGAGTGATGGACCATCTGAAGAGAGACAAGAATAAGTATTTATTACCAGGGAAAAGGTTATGTGCAAATTGGCAGTGTATTGAGGCCCCATGTCAGGCCCCAAGCATATCTAGGTATCACAATATCATAGAGACATGAGGGAGGGCTCTTTTCGCTAGGGAAGATTCCCAGATTGTGTGCTTTGTAAAGTATAATGTATAATCCCATACAGGGCCCCAAAGGGGTCTTTCCATATCTGCAGAATTTATACATACAGTAGAAGTGGGTGTGCTCTTTCACTAAAGGAAATATAAAGAGGCCCCATGTGGGACCCCCAGCCATGTCTAGGGATCAGACTATCTAAGAGACATATTTTGCAAAGACGAGCACCACTCACATAATTTTTAGAAAATATTTCTAAACATACTATATATGTATATGTTCTACATTTATTTGATATGTGGTTTATAACAAGTTTTTTTTTCTGAATTATCTTCAGAAAATGTACCTGTATGTACTTTATAATTCATTTTTTCTTATGTTTATTCTATTTCACATCTTCATCAGAAAATGTACTTAAAAGTACTTTTGTATTTTGTATCTGTTATATATTTATATGTTATATATCTGTTATGATGTTTCTATTTTTATTCTATTTAAAATTTAGTTTGTAATCAATTTTTTTCTATTTTTATTCTTTCACATTGTCTTCAATCTATTTCTATTTCACATTCTCTTCAGAATATGTCCCCAAATATGCTGTATAATCTGTTTTTCTCCTATATTATATTTCTATTTGAAATTTTCTTTAAAAAATGTCCCCAAACATACTTTATAATATGTGTTTTCCCCCGTTTTATTATTTCTTTTATAAATATAGTTCATAAGCTGTGTTTTCTGTTTCTATTTATGGAGTATATTGTCAGTACCTACATAAATTATCACCATATTGAGCTGGTATTTTTTATATAAGTGAATGTCTTGATCTGTCTTTTTTACCCATAAAGAAGCAGTAGAAGGGCAAGAACAGGCAGGTTGGTGGCGGAGACGTAGGCTTTTTGTTGAAAGCACACAAAGATCACGATCACCAGAGTAGCAGGGACGACATAATTGCACTGTACCAGAAAATAGACAGAAATGTGCATTAGAAATTTTGGGTCAGCAGCCAAGTAGGTGAGTGGTGCATTATGAGATTTGAAAGCAAAACCAGACACTCACCATATCCCAGAGAAAGTTGGCCAGCCAGTAGAGGAATGGCTGAACTCCACTGATAAACTGCATGTGCTTGGCCTTATTCACTCGCTCCTGAATGAGGAAGACAACGAAGCTGGCGGGGACAAAGGACATGGCGAAGATCACACAGATGGAAACCAGCACATCCACTGAGGTAGTCATTCTGAAATGCCAAAATCAGGGTTCAGAGATTAGAAAAACATGACCAATGCACTTAACGTTATTTAAATTTCATTTAATCAATGTTTCAATGCTTACAGGGCCACTTGAGAAAGCTGTTCCTTGGTCAGATTGAGCGGATGGTTGAACGTAGTGATGCCAAACTGACGGGCGTCTTTGCCAGGCGGCAAGCTGGCACGCAAGATACCATTGTTCATTACATTGAGGAAAGCTCCAATACCGTGCCAGCCCTTGTTATTGAACCATATCTGAAAACAAATTGCCAATAAAGATAATTCCAAGTAGACTTATTTAAAATATAAAATAGAAATGGCAGTCATCCAATTGTCACTCACCTTGACATTATTCTTAGTGTCCAGCCCATTGATGAAGGCAGACAGGCTTTTCAAGAAACGGTCGGCCGCTGATCCTGAGTCCTAAAAGAGTAGGATAAGAAACACTTCATGCACTATTCCTGAGCTATTTGATTCATTTGCTAAGACTCAATGTTTTGGCTTACCTTCCCCAGTTGGAAGATTTCCCTGACTCTAGAGATGGCATCATCAATCTCCTCAGCAGGAGGAAGTACCTGAGTGCTTCTAGCACCCAATGAAAATCCTCCATATCTGAATTCGTTCACCCATATCTTGTTCTTTAAGCTATGAAAGAAACAATCCGTTAATGTGTTGAATGATGCTGCTGAACTATTTCAGTTCATTTGGATAGACAATCAGGCCAAACCTTTTCCCAATGATCTGTGCGTAGGTCTTCACTAGATAGTCTGAGATGTTTCGTCCCGTCAGGTTCTGGAGGGTCTCAGTCTCACTGATCTTAATCTGAGGAGGTGGCAGTCCACCTGCACCAGCAGGGCATTCTGGGAGCATCTTCTTTTTACCATTACAGCTGCACTCGCAAGCAGGCGATGGGTTGTCCATGGTCCAGTTTGTTGATGTGAAAATGTCCATCACACTTTCTGCCACTTCTGGAGTAGACCATTCCTCATCGCCCATTGTACAGGGAGCATCACTGAAACCATGGGAGAAGACAAGCTTAGTTTTTTCCTGAATAAAAAATAATAGCAGTTACAAAAAAATGTGTCATATACTGTAAGTTACTTACGGAATTGGTTCTCCTTCCATGCATCGCGTTCCAAAGCTAGGATCATCTAACAAAGCGTTGAGTAATTTTTGTGTGCTTATATCATGTGGAGCATCATCACTGTGACAAAGAAAGACCCTATTTAATCTAAATGGTTCCATGCAAACTTTTTAAATTTATGTTGAGTAGGGCATGTTGTCCTTATCATACCTGATGAAAGTAAACTGTTCTTCATACATCCAGGGATTAAGAGCCAGGCTGGGATATTTTCCGAATGGTGGCACAATAAGACTGAACACCAGAGCGATGCATACAAACACAGCGGGAAGAACAATCTGCAAAGAGAATCAAAGTGAGTTGATCAAAACTGAACTGTACTGACATGGGCTGCGTTTCCCAAAAGTAGCATGAGCCTAACTAGATTTTAGAAACCACTGGCATCAGTAGTCTTTACAATCTACTTAGGTTTACAATGTTTTGGGGAATCATAGAAATCATTGGCACCAATAGTGCATCCAATCTACTTAGGCTTACGTTGTTTTTGGGAATCGTAGAAACAATTGGCACTAACAGTTTCTATTATCTACAGGTGCATCTCAATAAATTAGAATGTCGTGGAAAGTTCATTTATTTCAGTAATTCAACTCAAATTGTGAAACTCGTCTATTAAATAAATTCAATGCACACAGACTGAGGTGGGTTTTTGTTAAATGTGAGCCAAAATCATCACAATTAAAATAACAAAAGACTTAAACTACTTCAGTCTGTGTGCATTGAATTTATTTAATACACGAGTTTCACAATTTGAGTTGAATTACTGAAATAAATGAACTTTTCCACGACATTCTAATTTATTGAGATGCACCTGTACTTACGATGATTTTGGTAAACCCAGCCTAGGTTTAGTTTTTGTTATTGACTATATTTCTCATTCCTACCTGTGCGAAGAAGCCTTTCCTTGAGCGGCGAGCATAAAGCAATCTCTTCCACAACAAAGCCACAAACTGTTGCCTCTTCAAACTCCAGCCTTTCACCTGAAATGATCCTTTCCCATTGGAAACGCTCAAATAGTCTGTCTCTTTCGATTCTGGCGATCAAATATATCAACGACACATTTAAACCCAAACAAATGAAGAAGATATTTGGCTGACTCTACTGTAATGATACAGTATAGATGTTTTAGGGCTTTAAGGTCTACCTGGATCACCATCAGAGTCGTTGCAGTCAAAGTTTTCATCTTCAGTCAGGGGTTTGAGGCAGCTCTGGTGGTCAGCACCAAATGAGTGTTGTCTATGTCTGCGCACTGGCAGAGTTCCATCTAACAAAATTAATAATACAAGAGATCTTTACGGGATTTTTTGTCTTTTAACTGCTTATTCCATTTACTAGACAGCTAATAGTGAGGTACAAATTTACCTGAGATGATTTCTGTGTCAACTCCACTGTCCTCTGCCACTTTAAGGAAAATCTATAAAGACAAACAAGAAATATCATTAGTAACTTGCACATGTTGTCAAAAATCCCAGCTAGCATCCTAAAGCTTTTCTTGACAGATAAAAACCAAGACAAGCTACACGTACCTCTTCAAGTGTAGTATCTGAGACACCATAGCTTGAAATGCAAAGGTCAGCGAGGCGATCATCCATGTCATGGAAGAGCTCAACGAATGCACCATCTTTGGCAGACTCGTATGGCAACACATATGTGATCTCATGACCAAGGTCTTCCACCATGCGGGCCGCGGGAACGTGCTTCAGGATTAGACTGGAGATGAGGGCCACATCAACAGGAACAACAGGAGATTCGGGCCATGTAGTTCCTACAGAACATATTGAACAAAGTGAAAACTTTAGTAATTCAGACACATTATAAGATTCAGTTATAATGTGATGAACTGAAAAGTTATCCATCATTTTAAAGTTTGAGGTCTTGTGGTGTTTTACCAATCGCTGTGGCGGCTTCGCTCTCTTGGTCACTACCTAGACCAGCATCCGAACTGCTCTCAGATGCATTGTCATCCTAGAAAACCAATGAAACAACAGTGTTTAGCATGTTAGCTTAACAACTAATCAATGTTTTCGTTGGGTGTTTTTGCAAACTGAAGTGTGCTTACTTTCTTAACAAAGGACACAGTGCTGCTCGAGTTCCTGCAAGAACTGAGAGAAGGCTCCGTGTTTTTCTTCACCAAGGTAAGATAGTATCCAGTTCCCAGTTGAGTCTTAAGAAAGAGCGAAGAGCCCACACAACAAAGCTTTCCATGGGAGATGATAGCAATACGATCGCCCAGAATATCCGCTTCATCCATATGATGGGTGGAAAGAATGATAGTCCGACCTAAAAAATACCAAAAGTCCTCAATGATTCAATAAGATCTGATGGCATTTTCTTTGTTTTTAAATACAAAACGAATGGGGTAGTTACCTGCACGATACTTCAGAAGAAGGTCCCAGATGCCTCTTCGAGCGTATGGGTCCACACCAGCAGTGGGCTCGTCCAGAATAACAACCTTTGACCCTCCAACAAAAGCAAGGGCTACCGAGAGTTTCCTCTGCATACCACCTAAGGAGCACAAAAGTGTAAGTTTGCAACAAATCAAACAACTAACAAATCAAAATTTCAGAGGTCATAATGCTACACACCGGACAGTTGGCTGGTCCTGGATTTGCGTTTCTGTGGAAGGCCGGTATCAGTCAGAATCTGCTCCGTCTCAGCCTTCACTTCCTCCTCAGACAGACCCTTCAGACGGGCGTAGAACCAGATGTGCTCTTCTACTGTCAGCCTGAAATACACCAGGCCAAGCAAAAGGTGGATTAGCATCAACAGAACTGATTTATACAACCTTAACATCAACTAATATGTGACTTGTTTTCACATCATTTTTCTTGCAGGGTCTGATTAAAGCACTTACATGCTAAAGAGGACGTTGTGTTGTGGACACACTCCGAGGCTCTGTCTGATCGAACTGAGCTCTGAGCGAATATCTTTGCCCATTATATATGCAGTGCCAGAGGTGGGAGGGAAAAGGCCAGTTAGGATAGACCTAAAACATTGAAGGCAAATTGGAGGGTTAGATATTGTAACCAAAAAGAAAGCAGCCATTACTCCAATCCATATGATCCTTCAGAAATCATTCTAATATGCTGATTTGAAACAGTTGTACATTTTATTCATTTTTATTACATTTTATTTATTTTATGAATAAAAAGTGAAATGTGAACTTACATGGTGGTGGTTTTTCCAGCTCCATTGTGACCTAGGAAAGAAGTTATTTGCCCCTCATAGAAGCCAAGTGTCAACCCATCGACTGCTAGCTTTTTGCCATGACGGTAGACCTTCACAAGATTCTTAATGTAAACTCCCAATTCAAGGTGAGTGGGTTCCTCTTCAATGCAGACAGCTTTAAAAAAACAACACAAACACAATTAATCAATTGTTTTTTAAGATTATATCTAATGATCAAATTCAAAACTCAAAACAGTCCACTGGCACATGCCACTGAAAACCAGATATGTCACTAAACATAGCTGCATGTGCCAGTGGCTTCTTAACATGAAAATAATCATCAGGTGTATCCCTTATAAAAAACGTACCCCCAGCATTTCCCTTCTTTCCATGAACTGCAGTATTGTTTGTGTTGCGCTCTCCAAACCAGTAGGATTTCGTGAAAGGGAAGTACCATGGCCTGGGAATGCCATACTGCCCTGGGAACACGGCCTCAATGTACCAGGTCATGACCCCATACAGGAAGGCATCAAAGTACATGAGGATGAGGCAGGTGGTGAGGTTGTAGTTGTCTTCTTCCATGGGGCTAGAGAAGAGGTTATTCCATTGGATGCCCACACCTTGCTCCTCAAACAGGGCAAAATACTCACAGCCAAATCCAAATGCCACTGGAGACAGTAAGCTCTGTGGACACAACCAAATTAGATGTAAATTGTGTTGTTTTGTCCACCCTGTAGTACACGTATAATGTTAGTCAAGGTTTCTTGATCCAAAATAAGTAATTTGAGGGGGACTTAATTCAAAAGGCAAAATTATTTTTTTTTACTCAGTTGAAGCATCAACTCACTTAATTTTGATAATTTTGATTAATATCTTACATGATTTTGGTTCTAAAGTAAATTGTCAATAAAGAATGTTTAGATATTTTTACTGGAAAACAAGATAAAAAACATTGAGTTAAAAAAAAAAAAGAGTAAAAAATGAGTCATATTAAATCATTTATATGACCTTAAAATATATATATATATTGTTTTAGTGTACCTCAAATAGTTCAAATTGCTTTCAAAGTGAATATAAATGTACTGACAGAGATTCCCTATTACCTTTGTGACCTTGAGTTGGACATTTAATCTCAGGTTGTTCCAGCAGGACCTGAAGTTCATGCGATAATTCTACTTTAAGTCACTTTAATGACGTGTAACCAGGTAACTGCGCAGGATCAATCCACCTTGGAAGACCCTAGGGTTAAGTGCCTTGGTCAAAGTAATCTCACCAGCATTTAACTAGTTTAAACAGGAACACCCCAGTGAAGATTCCTTGTAATCTAGTGTCAGGAACCAAACCCTACAATGGGTTTAAAGTGCGATTTTACAGTTAAGATATTCTCATCGCACCCGTAGGTCATTTTAGATAAGGAGAGCAGTATAAATTAGTTTCCTTATGCAATATACTGTACGACAACCTAATGCATTTGGCCAACAACCGATGACGCTACACACAAACACAAACACATTTGCACTTTGTAACTGATATTTTTTAACACATTTTTTGCAGATGGTCATAAACTTACAGCGATGACTTTGGCAGTGAAGCCCACGTAGTCTTGCCAAGCCACACAGAGCACATAAGGCAGGTAGAGGGTGAAGTAGATAATGCCCCCGCAAGCCGCTGCCAGGTTGGCACGTGCGAACGCCGTACTGATCAGAAAACACTGCATGATGGTTACCACAGCGAATGACCCGAGGAAGAGGAAGACTACGCCAGGGTCACTATAGGGCAGGAGATTACCCATCTGGAAAGGTAAAAGAAATCAGGGTCATTATCTCTGTTTTGCTTCTATTAATGACGATTTCTTAAAGAATACCACATAATGAATAATATTCATTATTACAATTAATAATAATAATCAGGGTTACTACAGGGTATATTTTATATATACAACTAAAACTAACAGAAATAAAAATTTATTTTTTAAATTAAGTTTTAGTAGTTTTTGTTACACACACACACACACACACACACACACATATATATATATATATATATGTAAAACAAAAACTGCAAAAACACAACAAAATTACTGAAACTTAAAAATGAAAATGTAAATATTAATAAAATATTCAAAATGTTATTAAAAACTATAATAGTATCTTAAATATACTAAAATAACATTGATAATAAAAATAATTAGTGTTACTGTACATTAGTATTATTAATTAATTAATTAATTAAATATTATAGTATTTATTGATATTTTGAATTAATGCTTTAACTTTTATATTTTCAATTTTTTATTTTTATTTTAGTTTGTAATCATTTTATGTGCTTTTGTCATTATTTGTCATATATGTTATTTTCATATTTCATATTTTATTTATTTTCATATTTCAATTTAGCTTTAATGTATTTTTTATTTCAGTTTTAGTAATTTTGGTACATCAACTTATATCAGTTAGTTGCCAAGGCAAAAGTAAAAAAAAATCTTTTTTTTTTTTTTTGTAATAGTTTTACTACTACTACTTATCATAACAACAACAACAATAATAATAATAAGTGGTACAATAAAAAAAATATATTCAGATCAAATAACACTAAGGGATGATGGAAGAATAATGGCCATAAAGTCACTTAGCACTCCTAACATAAAAAATCCTAAAACAGGAAAAAAGTCAAAATTGCAATACAGTATAAATAATTTGTAATAATTGTAATTGATTACTGAATGTTTTTTGTAATGGAAAAAGTGTGCTCCCTAGAAAACAACCTGTCTTAAGATCTGCTGATGTCTTTTTAGTACCTTGAGTAAAAGAACCAGCAGGCCTGCGCTGATGAGAAGAGGGATGAGGCTGCTAATGAACCAGCTGAACCACAGGATTCCATTGTCCAATCCCATAATCCTCATGGTCTCCTTGAGCCGGGCCTCCTTCTCATAGACGACACCTTTGATGATGATGGCCACTGAGTACATCCAGGCCAGAGTCATGAAAAGTGGCATGGAACGGCTCATAATGCGAAGGAAACTACAGGAAAAAAGTGTATTTTTTATTTTTTATAATTGTTCAACTTCCAACTGTTACAGAACATACTGAAAGATTAGCACGAAGCAGTCTTTTTACTGCAGGGGAAATAGTTTAAAGACAATCCTTCATAATTTGCAGTCTCTTTTATTCGATTAGGTTTATTTGCAGTGCAGTGGAATACTTACATATCATCTACATAACATGGATAAGGCATCTGTTGGATGTAAACACCAGTCTTCTCTTTGGTCCCAGTAACTGCTCTAGTATTGTTTGTGTTGCGCTCTCCAAACCAGTAGGATTTCGTGAAAGGGAAGTACCATGGCCTGGGAATGCCATACTGCCCTGGGAACACTGCCTCAATGTACCAGGTCATGACCCCATACAGGAAGGCATCAAAGTACATGAGGATGAGGCAGGTGGTGAGGTTGTAGTTGTCTTCTTCCATGGGGCTAGAGAAGAGGTTATTCCATTGGATGCCCACACCTTGCTCCTCAAACAGGGCAAAATACTCACAGCCAAATCCAAATGCCACTGGAGACAGTAAGCTCTGTGGACACAACCAAATTAGATGTAAATTGTGTTGTTTTGTCCACCCTGTAGTACACGTATAATGTTAGTCAAGGTTTCTTGATCCAAAATAAGTAATTTGAGGGGGACTTAATTCAAAAGGCAAAATTATTTTTTTTTACTCAGTTGAAGCATCAACTCACTTAATTTTGATAATTTTGATTAATATCTTACATGATTTTGGTTCTAAAGTAAATTGTCAATAAAGAATGTTTAGATATTTTTACTGGAAAACAAGATAAAAAACATTGAGTTAAAAAAAAAAAAGAGTAAAAAATGAGTCATATTAAATCATTTATATGACCTTAAAATATATATATATATTGTTTTAGTGTACCTCAAATAGTTCAAATTGCTTTCAAAGTGAATATAAATGTACTGACAGAGATTCCCTATTACCTTTGTGACCTTGAGTTGGACATTTAATCTCAGGTTGTTCCAGCAGGACCTGGAGTTCATGCAGTAAGTCTACTGTAAGTCAGTTTAATGACAAGTAACCAGGTAACTGCGCAGGATCAATCCGCCTAGGGTTAAGTGCTTTGGTCAAAGTAATCTCAGTAACGCTGGCTCACCTCTAACTGAACTCTTGTATTAGTGGCCCAGATATTTAATCTATCTTTAATCTATCAAGCATTTAACTAGTTTCAACAGGAACACAGAGCGTAGATTCCTTGTAATCTAGAGTCAGGAACCAAAGCCTACAATGGGTTTAAAGTGCGATTTTACAGTTAAGATATTCTCATCGCACCCGTAGGTCATTTTAGATAAGGAGAGCAGTATAAATTAGTTTCCTTATGCAATATACTGTACGACAACCTAATGCATTTGGCCAACAACCGATGACGCTACACACAAACACAAACACATTTGCACTTTGTAACTGATATTTTTTAACACATTTTTTGCAGATGGTCATAAACTTACAGCGATGACTTTGGCAGTGAAGCCCACGTAGTCTTGCCAAGCCACACAGAGCACATAAGGCAGGTAGAGGGTGAAGTAGATAATGCCCCCGCAAGCCGCTGCCAGGTTGGCACGTGCGAACGCCGTACTGATCAGAAAACACTGCATGATGGTTACCACGGCGAATGACCCGAGGAAGAGGAAGACTACGCCAGGGTCACTATAGGGCAGGAGATTACCCATCTGGAAAGGTAAAAGAAATCAGGGTCATTATCTCTGTTTTGCTTCTATTAATGACGATTTCTTAAAGAATACCACATAATGAATAATATTCATTATTACAATTAATAATAATAATCAGGGTTACTACAGGGTATATTTTATATATACAACTAAAACTAACAGAAATAAAAATTTATTTTTTAAATTAAGTTTTAGTAGTTTTTGTTACACACACACACACACACACACACACACATATATATATATATATATATGTAAAACAAAAACTGCAAAAACACAACAAAATTACTGAAACTTAAAAATGAAAATGTAAATATTAATAAAATATTCAAAATGTTATTAAAAACTATAATAGTATCTTAAATATACTAAAATAACATTGATAATAAAAATAATTAGTGTTACTGTACATTAGTATTATTAATTAATTAATTAATTAAATATTATAGTATTTATTGATATTTTGAATTAATGCTTTAACTTTTATATTTTCAATTTTTTATTTTTATTTTAGTTTGTAATCATTTTATGTGCTTTTGTCATTATTTGTCATATATGTTATTTTCATATTTCATATTTTATTTATTTTCATATTTCAATTTAGCTTTAATGTATTTTTTATTTCAGTTTTAGTAATTTTGGTACATCAACTTGTTTTATATCAGTTAGTTGCCAAGGCAAAAGTAAAAAAAAATCTTTTTTTTTTTTTTGTAATAGTTTTACTACTACTACTAATCATAACAACAACAACAATAATAATAATAAGTGGTACAATAAAAAAAATATATTCAGATCAAATAACACTAAGGGATGATGGAAGAATAATGGCCATAAAGTCACTTAGCACTCCTAACATAAAAAATCCTAAAACAGGAAAAAAGTCAAAATTGCAATACAGTATAAATAATTTGTAATAATTGTAATTGATTACTGAATGTTTTTTGTAATGGAAAAAGTGTGCTCCCTAGAAAACAACCTGTCTTAAGATCTGCTGATGTCTTTTTAGTACCTTGAGTAAAAGAACCAGCAGGCCTGCGCTGATGAGAAGAGGGATGAGGCTGCTAATGAACCAGCTGAACCACAGGATTCCATTGTCCAATCCCATAATCCTCATGGTCTCCTTGAGCCGGGCCTCCTTCTCATAGACGACACCTTTGATGATGATGGCCACTGAGTACATCCAGGCCAGAGTCATGAAAAGTGGCATGGAACGGCTCATAATGCGAAGGAAACTACAAGAAAAGAGGGGAATTTTTAATAACTGTTCCTACTGTTATAGAACATACTGAAAGGCTAGCATAAAGCAATCTGGACAAGCATGCAGTGTATTTTTTTTCTGTTTAAAAACATTCCCTTCATAATTTGTCATCTCTGTTATTCGATTAGGTTTATTTGCAGTGCTGTGGAATGCTTACATATCATCTACGTAACATGGATAAGGCATCTGTTGGATGTAAACACCAGTCTTCTCTTTGGTCCCAGTAACTGCTCTGATGATGCTGTGTTCAACTACATCCTGAAGGTAAGTAAATCCTCCCCAAATATACCGCAAATCCTCAAACGGATCAGCCCTGGGACCAGGATCCCAATACCTGCCAACAAAAAAACACAATAAGCATGTGATTTCACAGCATACTATCTAGTCTCCATCATTGGGCAGTTAAGAAAAGAAAACACTTGACTTACCCATCTTTAATCTTGTTTGTGCGCTCCACATTGTCAATGTCCATGCGGATCTTGTAATTGACGTGTGGGGGAAGTTCAGAGCTGTTGGACTGCATGTCCAGAAACACAATTCCTGCCCAAAACTTTCTGTTATCCAGGAGACTTATGGACTCGTTCACCAGTTTCTCCTCTGTGCTCACAGGTTCAAGTTTATCCAGGTTTACACACTGTAAAAAACAACACCATTAAGTCACAATGTGTCTTTATTAGATAGTGAATTGATTTTATTTGACTGTATTAGACTATAAACATGCTACGGTGTGTGATTTAATGAATAACTTTTATAACTGAACTAAAATAATCTATTTGACCTGTAATAGTCTTTAGCTTGGTCTTGTATTACTGTAAAAGGGAACTTTTGACCCATTCAAAATGACTGCATGTTGTTTGTCTTCTCCAGTCATGTTATACATCTCTTTAATCTACATTCAAGTTGATTTTCACTTCCTTTTTATCTTTCACATCTCATTTTGGATTACTAACATACGTCATATTGCTGAATTAGACATATTCAAAACTCAAAATCCCACACAATTCATGGAACAGGACATCCAAACACGTTTTGCATGTGCCTTTCTCCCGGCAAACGTGAAATCCAGCTGGTTGTGACATGCATGTGCTATGGGAATCATGATGTGTTTTATGTGAAAGTATGTATGTGGGAGACAGATGGATTATGAGATGGAAAGGAAACGTGTGGGAGGAGAAAAGAAAGGAAAAGGTAGCATGAAAGAGAGGTGTTCTGACCTCCATGAAACGGGATATGCTCATAATGGCCTGGTCCATCTCATTGAAGACGTCCCGCCACGTAAATGCCGTTCCATGGGGACACGTGTCCTCGGAGTGCTTAGACAAGAATCTTGTAACATCCTCCACGCTCCACTGAGTCCCAGCCAACTGGGCACTGAAAAAACTAGCAGTGGCATTGTTTCGAAGAAGCGTCTGAGTTTGGAAGAACAAAGAAATGGAAATTAAAATTAGCTTCAACATTGGTAATGTTGACTAGTTCCAGTTTTGCACTGCAACTTTCAGCCACATGGGAGCAGTAATGAGAGTAAGGCATATCATACCCGCATCAGATCCATTTCTTCACTGTTCTCCATGAAATTCCAAACCTTCGGTCTGGCTTCTTCCCACATTCCTCCTAAATCTCGTAGAATTCCGAGCTCCTGAAATGTCTTGTTGACCTGGGAAAGAACAAGGGTGTTAATCAACAAATCATTGAAAGTACCATGCACAAAAGGGGTTTTTTTTTTTTTTGGAAGGTTACCTCATGAATGATCTTCTGTGTTGCAGGGCTGTGTGGCGTGTAGAGGATCTTCCCCATCAGGAGAGGTTTCAATGCTCTCCAGATCATTCGAGAGATGGGACTGGCTTCCATGTTCTTCATCAAGTTGTTACAGTACGGAGCTAGAAGCACAATACATGAGAATATGCATTAAAGAAGCATTCATTTAATGTCCCATACTCTGCATCATACTGCATATCTATTATGCAGTATGCTAGAATCTTCTTTCAAGCGCAATGCATTTTGTTGAAAAAGCATGTTCATTTCTGTTGTAGATCAGGGCTGTTTTTGTTAACTAAAACTAAAACTATAAAAAAGTGTTTTAGTTAACTGAAATAAAGCCGCAATAAAATAACATACATTTTTTGTATTTTGTATTGATTATTTTTTTAAACATCAACCTGCCCTGGGACATAGAAAAGTATTTTATGATATATCAAGATTTATCAGAATTAAATATAGTATAAAAATTTTAACTTAAAAAAAATTATAAATGTTGCCTTGAAAATTAACTGAAACTGAAGTATTACAATTACTAAAATTAAAAATGAAATCTAAAATAAATTAAAGCTAAATAGAAATATTAATAAAATAAAAATATTAAAAAACTAATAAAAATGACAAAAGGACAAAACATGACTAAAAAAATTTAAATAAAAGCTAATTCTAAATATTAATAAAAACTATAATATTATATAATAAAAAAACGAAATAACACTGTTGTAGCTTTGACGTACTGGTGGTGTTGTCATAGACTGAAACCGGTTCGTCATCACTGTCGTTGTGGCTGCCGAACAGTGCCTGGAAGTTGCTGTCCTCGTACCAGTTGAGGGATTTGATCTTGAGGCCACCGCCTTCTGGATGTCCACACACGATTCGGGACACAGCCTGGTACATCAGACTCGGTGAGTCGGTGGCGTTTTCTGTCAGAAACAAGATTTCGTTTCGCAGGTCACTCCAGCTCCTCATACTGGCCAGCTGAAAGAATGACAGACAATTATAATTGGAGTCAAGAAGGCTGATTGATATGTAATCACATAACAAATTTACTTAAGAGGTTTCCATTAGTTTGTTAAACAGGCATGTCGGTTTTTAATACTAAATTGGTGTGCATCTTAAAACAATTAGTTGACCCAAAAAAGGTACATTCTCTCATCATTTCTCACCCTCATGTAGATCCAAACTCATATGGTATTTTTTTTTCATTATTCATCATTCAGACTGTTTTTGTGAACTGAATCGAATGATTCACAAATCCGTGGGATCTTTGGAATATAGTGCACACGTTTGGACTACTATCATGATACTTTTATGGTGCTTTTGTGTCCTTTCTGAAACATGAAAGCTCCAGTTTCTATTCATTCTAATTGAAAAGAAGCGAAACAAGCATCTCCTTTTGTGTTTCACTGAAGAAAGAAAGAAAGTCATATGGGTTTGGAACAACATAAGGGTGCATAAATAACAAGAATTGTAATTTTGGGAGAACTATCCCTTTATTGACAGCTACTGTCATTGTCTAACTTATGATTAGAAGTTTTACCCAACAATCCTGAATCCAGAGAGCCAATGCCCCAAGGGCCTGTCAAACCTAACACAACTCGCTTTAGACAAACAAACCCTCCCATGAAAAGCTGGTTCTGCTTTTTCAGCGCACAAAGGGTTTTGTAAAAAATAAAATAAAAGTCTATCATAAATGCATTTCTAAGCTGGGAGGTTTGCTTTTCGAGGTTGGCTGACAGGAAAAGAAATGTTATTCTATGCTGGTCACGACATTTCACATTTAAACAAACCCAACTGCCCCGAGAAAACTTAAATTTTTATTATAAATCTTAAGAAAAAGTCTCAAGTGTGTCTCCATTTAATCTGACTGCTGTCTAAGAGAAACAACTGAAACATCTTATTAGTGATTTTTCTTTCCTACAGGTGCATTTTCAATCTCGAGTCAACTTGAATCTTTGGAGGTAAGAGAAATACAAACATGTTTTGCTAAGCACACTACTCTTGCTTTTACTGTAGAATACAGTATGTATACAGACAGAGTACATGGTGCGTACAGTTAAACAAAAAATAGTAGGCAGTATCCAGTAAGCAGTAGGTTAGTATTTCGAAGATATCGACTGAGTAGAGAATTGCTTCTCCAGGTCATTAATTTTAATGCAGGTGTGGATAAAACTAACTGTGCAGGATAAAACCATGAGAGCCTTACGGATCTGACTCAGCAAGCAAACAAGTCGCGTGCTGCTAATTTTGTGTAAAAGTGCACAGAGAATGGAGGGCGGAGGGTGCAACAGATGTCCTACTGCAAAAACAAAACACTCTCACAGAGGGGGAGAGAGCAAGAAATCAAGAAGGAATAAAGTGCCATATAAACATCACAAAGGGGAGGGGAATAGGCGAACTTCATAGGCAAACTGCTTTTTTTTTCTTATTTCCAGAATAAATAGAACAAACTCATTCATTTCTAATATGCTGCTTTGGTGCACAAGAAATAAGAAAAGTTTTTGCTGCTTAATGTTTTTGTGGAAATCATGATGCACAACCATTCTAAATGCTGTTGCAAGTAAGCTTATTCAGCAATAACACATTAAATTGATCAAAAGTGACATTAAAGACATTTCTAATGGTACAAAAGATTTCTATTTAAAAAAAAATAAAAAAAATAAAAATCTTTTTATCAAAGATTCTTGAAAAAAAAAGTAGTAAGCAGCATCAGCACTGATAATAATGGGAAATGTTTCCTGAGCAGCAAATTAGATATATAGCATATTAGATTGATTTCTGAAGGATCATGTGACACTGATGACTGAAGTAATGATGCTGAAAATTCAGCTTTGCATCACAGGAATACATTAAATTTTACAGGATATTAAAATAGAAAACATTTTTTTATATAATTGAACACCCTTAATTATTCCAAACTTTTGAACATTATTTTATATATAAATTATAATATATATATAGAGAGAGAGAGAGAGAGAGAGAAATATATACAAGCCTTAATAGTTCCATATCTCTTCTGTAATTTTGCTTTTCAAGTATTTATCTTGTTTTAAGGTTGCCTAGATATTTTTTACCGGAAAACAAGACACAAATACTGATCAAGAAAATGTTTTTGCACTTCATCCAGTCTCATACCAACACATTGAAAGGTTACTGGAATTCACTATCCGTCTCAAACGTGAAAGTGAGCCAGCAAACTAGAGCAGTGGGTTGCTCCATTCACTTAGACTCGTAGCCAAAGATTTCCCTCTCAGTTGAGAAGAAAACAGAGGGGCTTTTGTATGGACAAACAGGTCATGAACGCCCATCTCACTGCGTTAAGCAAACATCTTTATTGCGGTTTTTGGAAACTGACTGCCGAGTAGATTGTGTTACTCTCTCTCTCTGGATGCTTGTTCAGCTGTGCTTGGTTGTATATCTGTTCAGCTGGGAGCTGAAAAAACTTTCTCTTCCTCCCACTGTGCACTGCTACAGCTGGCAAATGAGACACTACCGAACCCATCGCCACATACAGGCCCAGTGCGACACATTTACTGCTGCGTCACAGGCCCAGCAGTTGTCCTCGCCATTAAATGTCACTTTCACTCTTATGGGATGATTTTAGAGCCTTACTGTGTGCAGTTTGTTTGAATTATGATAGACAACTCTCACATGCAGTTCTTTGACAGTTCACAGGACTGCTCAGGATTGTTCTACCTTATCTGTAGTGATAAACTCATAGACTTCAATGGTAAGTGAATAATATGAGGTCTACCTCCACAGCCAGTGATCCCAGGCTCTCCAGAAGGTTGTCTGTGGCTTTGGCAACTAGACCGACATCAGTGGCATTAGTCCTTATGTCTGACTGTAAAAAGCAGAGAAAAGATTTCATTAAATGCACTTATTGAAAAAAAAAAGTAAGTAACTTAAAACTAAGAGAGAGAGAGAGAGAGAGTTTAAATTATTATTATTACTATTATTATTATTATCATTTTTATTACATCATATAAATGTAGATTATGTATAATGTATATAATATATAACAAATATAAATAAAATAGTAGTGCATATGTTTTTTCAAATTTATATAATTTAATTTATATTTTGTTTTACATTGCATTAGAAAAAATACACGCATATATATGCTGTAAAAATTTTTTTGTGTATATAGGGTTGTGTGTGTTT
>NW_015639524.1:556362-563987 GCF_001515625.1 Sinocyclocheilus rhinocerous | reverse complement strand
TATATATATATATATTGGTATTTGTTTTTTTGTTTGTTTTTTTTGTTTACATTAAGTTATTAGATAACTATGTAATTTAAATATTATAATATACATAAACCTGAAGAAAAAGGTTAAGTCATTTACAATATTGTGTGACTCGGTTTATATGACTGTTAAATCAATCTAGTTGCTCATGTTAGTTCTTGTATCTAATTTGCATGTCTGTAAGTGATCAAAGAACCATTCATTCCATGCATTTTATGTGCCATTGGCAAGCAAAATCAAACTAAGATGACATATTTATCTGGTTTTCCACTGCACTTCACTTCCCAAGAATCCCAATGATGAGTCAAAATTATCTTTTATTGACCAGTGTGATCTATGAGTCAAACTGACATATTTCTTTTCAATGTGCATAGGAAGAAGTAGAAGACAGGAACTGAAGCTGTTCAAATGTGTTGTAACTTCCATCTGTGCCTTCAGGCTATATATTAAAGTAGGTGTGTAGAGTAACATGCAATGACATGCATCCTCCCACGCGCTTCATAACCAGCTAGCTCACTCTTTCATTTTCCTTTCTCTGTTTTAGCTGGTTGTTGAGTTGTTTGTGTCTCAGCTCAGTGCATGCCAATGATAAAGTCACCTGGTTCTGTTTTTAACAACTCAGCAACAGTAGGCACCGTCAGAATAAAAGTCCCGCCTCGAATGCATCGGCCAAACAGGAAAACGTATCGGCCGATGCCGATATTTAAAAAATGCCAAATATCGGCCGATATATCGGTCGACCACTAATACTAATAATAATAATAATAATAAATTCCACCCAAATAAAAAAAAGGAAATTGTAATACTATTATTATTAATTTCTGGGGGTTTTTTTCTTTTGATTTTCGGGTAGAATTAATGACATGGACAAATTCTTTATAGTTTTTATTCGATTATGATACATTTAATATATGATAATTTAAGTGACTTCACAGTATTGAATATTTATTATTAAATATTTTTATGGTAATACCAAATTTGTTTGTTTGTTGGATTCTTTGAAAACATGTGTATCAGATATGTTCATTTTGATTCACTGTACCATTTTTCTTACCCTAATAGGTTTGAGGAAATCCAAGTTGGACTTGAAGTGTCTCTCGGCCTGGTCTAGCCAGCTATTGGGAGAGCTGCAGATGAGGTCCTGGGTGAATCTCGCCACCCTTTCGTCTGGGATGCTCACAAAATCCTCAAGTGTGGTGGTGCTGCACATGTCTCTCAGATGGACGCCAAAACCTTTGATCAGCACCTAAAACATGAGGAGCATCGTGATAAGCGGTAGATGTGACAGCAGATAAAAGGTGTTCATGTGATCCGTGAGGGGTTTTGGAGATAGAAGGTGACAGAGCTGTTCATATGACGAGTTTGTTATCAGGGCAGGGACATTATAAGGCACTTAGCCTAGATGCCTTAAATACACATCACGAGGGTACATTAGGGTAAAACTAGGCTGCCTATGGTCATTTATGAGGACTGTAGATTGTGTAATGCCCTGAGGGCATGTCTCACAGTTAACAGCTGTTGATTTACAAACAAAAATGAAGTTGCATGCTGGTTTCCTCTCTTTAACTGATTCCTAGGGGCAATTTAACAGCATGTGTGGGGTAAACTATTAAAAC
Source organism: Sinocyclocheilus rhinocerous (assembly GCF_001515625.1). Classification (NCBI taxonomy): domain Eukaryota; kingdom Metazoa; phylum Chordata; class Actinopteri; order Cypriniformes; family Cyprinidae; genus Sinocyclocheilus; species Sinocyclocheilus rhinocerous. The sequence goes on along the minus strand of NW_015639524.1, from coordinate 562,344 downwards.
CAACCTAGAAACAATGCCTATGCCTTACAAACTCTATACAATTAATTACAGTACTGCAAGTGTGAAGTTTAGGTCTTTTTTTCCGCTTGGGCATGGAAGAAGTGGGACAATGGAAAACTACAATAGTCATGGTCACCATTTATTCTTTAAAATAATGCTTTTCCATTCTCACCTTTTCAAGATTCACATCAGCTTCCAGCACATTCTGTACATAATTATGGGAAAAGGAGGCGTTTTGTTGGAGGAACGTGGAAAGGGTTTCATTTTCACGCAGGAAGTCCTTCAGTTTGAAACCTAAGGACAAACATACCACTTTAGTGTGTGTGTGTGTGTGTTAAGCAATGCTTTACAAAACCACTATACAATGGCTGTAGTTATCGGTTTTCAGCAATCTGACCAGACTTTTAATTTAAGAAGACCTGCCTCCACATTTCAGGATTATTGTTTTTGGAAACACACCCCATTTTCCATTAGTTTACATTTACTTCGCATTCTTACAAAACCTCAAACTTTTATTTCTCCTGTACATGCGCACACTTGCTGAAATTCAGCGCTGATCATTCAGGTGTGGAGCCTTTGTGAGTGTTAACTACATACTCGTGTGCTCTCCTTAAATTTCATTCCTCTTTCAAAGTTCAAGTGCATGTCTGAGCAGGCCAGCTAGAACGGTTCACCTGGGCGTGGAAAGAAACGTCGACTGATTCATCGTGTGATTCCACAAACAATGTACATGGAGTCTAGTTGCCTAAATGGTCTGGAATCTAAAACAGGGGTTGAAGTAGGCCACACAAATCCAGAAAAATTGGACAGTCTTGTAAAAGACTCCCCTTCCTTCCTTAAATATGTGGCATTACACTATCATTCAATAGTTTGAAGTTTTTTTTTTTAAAGAAATTAATACTTTTATTTAGCGAAAGGACCCATTAAACTGATCAAAAGTGACAATAAAACATGACATATTGACATTGTTACAAATGATTTTAATTTTAAGTAAATGGTGTTCATTTAAACTTTCTGTTCTTCAAAGAAACAGTTTTCAACAATCATAATAAGAAATGTTTCTTGAGCAGCAATTCTGAAGGGTCATGTGACACTGAAGACTGGAGTAATGATGCTGAAAATTCAACTTTGTCATCACATGAATAAATTACATTTTAAATTATATTAAAATAGAAAGCAGCTGTTTTAAATAGTAATAATATTACACAAAATTACTGTTTTTACTGTATTTTTATTTATTTTCTTTATTTTTTAATCAAATAAAACCTTGGTAAGCAAAAAAAGACTTCTCTAAAAAAACATAAATTTTACAGACCTGAAACTTTTGAATGATAAAGTAGTTCCTTGATTATATGAATCTTACAGAAATAAGTACATTTTTACATTATCTGATGAATATGATGAGTCACAATCGAAACAAAAAACCTCAAATGCGGAGATGGATCCGCTGAAATTCAAAGTCTGGTCAAATTGAAAGTTTTTCAGATCCCTTTTTTTTGATGGAAATACCTAAGTGGGGTCAAGTCTGTAAATTTGGGGACATCTCTCATGTTGCTAGACATTGGCCTCCTCCTCCAATTCATACACCTAAAGTCCTACCTGTTGTGTATGGAAAAGTGTAGCCATTCACACCTATCTAACAACTACCTGCGATAACCCTCACCCAGAGCAGCCCAACTGTCTCCATGTCTTCCATCTGTGCTGTTCAGGAAAACAAATGCTGGAAATGTGTCCATTGCTAGGGAGGGGCGAACCCCCAGGAGGTGGCAGATTCCTGAACTATTCAATCGCTTCCCCAGTAACCATTCTTTTGAAAAGAGGGTAAAGGGGGAGAAATAGGGGAGTAAAATGGGGCCTGAAAAGACATGTGCAAGGATCTTCTGTAAAGTCATGGCCAATTACATCTGTTAGGCCTTTTTAGATAGGACAGGTATATGCAAGCTTAAAATGAGAAGGTCTAGTCTAAATGAGCCGTGGTGAAATCAAGATATGTATACGTAATACAGGGGTTTCCAAAACCCTTAATCCAGTTCTCAGATTTTAACTTATGTCTTGAAATTTACACTGACATTCAAATGTTTGGGGTTGGTACGATTTTTTTAATGTCTTTGAAAGTTATGCTCACCAAGACTGTATTTATTTGATCAAAAATATAAAACACTGAAATTGTGAAATTTTATTATCATTTAAAATAACTGTTTTCTATTTTAATATATTTTAAGTGATAGCCATCAGGACAGCTAGGTGAATATAAAAGTCATATGCTCAAATAAACCCTTAATAACCAAAGAAAAACCTATTACATTATTCTTTTGGCTACCATTACAACAATTAGCATAAAATTTTCTGCCTGAATGTTTACAGATTATCATTTAAAATAACTGTTTTCTATTTTAATATATTTTAAGTGATAGCCATCAGGACAGCTAGGTGAATATAAAAGTCATATGCTCAAATAAACCCTTAATAACCAAAGAAAACCTATTACATTATTCTTTTGGCTACCATTACAACAATTAGCATAACATTTTCTGCCTGAATGTTTACAACATTGTACGCCATTATGAGGATAGTGTAAAGCAGCTATTTAAAGTTCTTTGTGAATTCAGCATCACAGCTAATCATAGCAAATGATGTAGGTGTGAATGGGTTCAAGCGATAACTATAACCTAAACCCGAAGAACTCAACACTTTCATGTCTGTTGCCATTAGTTGTAATCAAAAGAGGAGAATAAAGACAGAAATGAATGAGATCGCAGCATGCGGATGCAACGATAAGCCCCACAATGAGTGGATGGCGAGTTCAAAGCATTCCTATTGTCATGCACGACAGTGTGAGACACAATAATGAAGCTTTAATTTGAACAGGTGGACCTGACATGGCTCTTTTTGTTCAAGACTTTTCTGAAACTAGATTTTTAAAATTACTTTGGAGCAACAGGAATGTTTATTATAGTTAACTGTGAATTTAGGTCAATTTTGCATCAATTTGATCCTGTTTTTGTCTGTACGGCTCTGAAAACAGTTAAGTCATCTACCCATTTCACTCTGTCACAGATCTAAAAATGTCATCATACTTCACTTTTTGGTAAATGCATTCTATATATTGTTACTGCGGACGTTTTGTGATGGCGTCTGTGCAACCTTTTCTCCATTAGGCAGAGAAATGCAATTAAAGCTCACTTAGCGTGAGAAGAGAAGTCTGTGAACGGGAAGACACTAAGTGAATAGGGCAGGTAATGCTAGAGGACTGGATTCTGGGATGTGTGCATATTTACACCCACACTGGCTCTGAAAGTGACTTGCCATGGCTTGTATGAAGGGCTTGATCCTTCATTCAGCCACCCACCTCCTCCTGTGTCAGTTGAAAAATTTCACTATCCCAACAAATCCTCACAGACTGACGGGCCTTAACCTTTTGCTTATATATTCACAAGGATTAACTGATAATTCGAATGAGTCACTTTATGCTAGGGGTAGTGTTTGCTATGGAAGAGTACAATTACTGAAAAGGGCAAAAAACATGACGTAGTTCAGCCAAAAATGAAAAACATGTCTTTTATTCACTCTTATGTCATTGCAAACCCACATGACTCTATTTCCTTGGTGGAACATAAAAAGGAAAAGCTAAAATGTAAGTATTTAAGTCATTTTTTACTAAAAAACTAAGCTGCAGGGCTCACTTGGTCTCATTTGGTCAATTGCATATTCAAACTTGATGAAAATGTCAAGTTTGTGTTGTTTATGTTCTTAATGGTTTCTTAAAGGGGTCCTATTTAGTATGAGAGCCTGTTCTAGTACACCCCCAAAACAAAATCAAGACTTTGTAAATGAGAATAATAGGACCCCTTTAACTTCGAAGTCTGAATATAAATGAATATCATAAGTTATCATATGGCTTTAGAAGACTTGGAATACAGCACACAAGTCATGTGGATCACTAATAATGTTTTTTGTCCTTTTTAGAGCTTGGTCACTTTATGTTTTCACTTTATGGAAAAAAAAACAGCATTTGATATTTGGAAACACATGAGGATGAATTTTCAGGTAAGCTATTTCTTTAAGAAAATGTGATGTTTTCACTCTAGGCAATTCTACTGTACTCACCAGATGTGTTATTTTGCATGACTTTTACTGCACTGATAAGCTCCTTGAATCCGGGGCCTTCATTTGATACAGGAACAATTCAAGCCGTTCATGCCAGACTGGGGAGAGAGGTGTTGTAATAATGTAAAATATGTGAAAAATAATGTGTTTTTCGAACAACCTAGTATGAGAGCCTGTTCTAGTACACCCCCAAAACAAAATCAAGACTTTGTAAATGAGAATAATAGGACCCCTTTAACTTCGAAGTCTGAATATAAATGAATATCATAAGTTATCATATGGCTTTAGAAGACTTGGAATACAGCACACAAGTCATGTGGATCACTAATAATGTTTTTTGTCCTTTTTAGAGCTTGGTCACTTTATGTTTTCACTTTATGGAAAAAAAAACAGCATTTGATGTTTGGAAACACATGAGGATGAATTTTCAGGTAAGCTATTTCTTTAAGAAAATGTGATGTTTTCACTCTAGGCAATTCTACTGTACTCACCAGATGTGTTATTTTGCATGACTTTTACTGCACTGATAAGCTCCTTGAATCCGTCTAAGCTCTTGTCATTTTGACTGTACAGTAAGATTTTCTTGGCATCAGAAAACAGACGTGAGATTCTGAAAAAGAAATCAGAATTACTACCAAATTGCACTTAAGTGTTTTATATTACATATAATTGGCCACATTATAGGGTTATTTCGAAATCTTCAGCTGTAGGCAACAACTTACATAGAATCATTAAAGTTCCCAACGACTCCTGGAGATTCCCCAGGGGTTGGGTGTCGGAAGCATGGATTGTTGGCATTGCAGACAATGCCCTGGATCCAGGGCAGGGTGCCTGCTGAGGGCATGGCTTTATTGGGAAAGTGACCTGTAACAAATAAAGGAAGACAAAATGAACTACCTCATTGAGGAGGGTTGAAAAGAGAGTTTCCACATTAAGGCTTTCTTGGAGAGCAGAAGAGAAGAAAGTGTACACGATACAACCAGCATAATCAAGACACTGACATAGACTGATGATATCAGAAAAGTTGCAAAAAAGCTTGTTTTCCAGTAAAACCACAATCCCTCTCTTTTTTCCCCTAGATAATGCATTCTCGACTTCAAAAGTGCATCTACTTCATATATGATGATTGATCCTGATAACAGGGATACGTTATCAGATTGACATCCAACTGCATGGACATGATGTGCCAGATGAGATTTTCCTTACTTCTACATCCCAGTGCTGCGGCCCATCCCCATATACAGTCCAGATAATTGATGTGTACCCTTAGACTGCCTTATCTTCCCACAGACCTAAAAAACATCAGCAAATAACTCTAACTCCCTGGAGCATGCGTACTCTACGAGGGGACCTTATCGAGTGATTACCTAAGCAGTATATGTGACCTATGTCCCCCCACAGTCTCACTGTTATTTCTGTAATGAGTCTAATATGTCGGTCTGCTATCAGTCAACCTTAAGACTGCCAGCTGCTCCACTGCTGAGCACAGCAAAGATAAGATAATACTTAAAGGGGTCATATGATGCGATTTCAATTTTTCCTTTCTCTTTGGAGTGTTACAAGCTCTTGGTCCATAAAGAAGATCTGTAAAGTTGCAAAGACTAAAGTCTCAAATCCAAAGAGATATTCTTTATAAAAGTTAAGAGTCAGCCACACCTACCTAAAACGGCTCGTTCTAACACACCCACACATTTCTACCTCACTATGTGGGAAGATTTGCATAACACCGCCCAAATGTTCACACAAAGAAAGAAGGAGTAACTTTTATTCTCGCTGTAATATTGAAAAGTGAAAAGTGAAAAAGTGAAAAGTGACGTGACATGTGGCCAAGTATGGTGACCCATACTCGGAATTAGTGCTCTGCATTTATCCCAT
>NW_015639524.1:555029-556256 GCF_001515625.1 Sinocyclocheilus rhinocerous | reverse complement strand
AGTGTTTTATATTACATATAATTGGCCACATTATAGGGTTATTTCGAAATCTTCAGCTGTAGGCAACAACTTACATAGAATCATTAAAGTTCCCAACGACTCCTGGAGATTCCCCAGGGGTTGGGTGTCGGAAGCATGGATTGTTGGCATTGCAGACAATGCCCTGGATCCAGGGCAGGGTGCCTGCTGAGGGCATGGCTTTATTGGGAAAGTGACCTGTAACAAATAAAGGAAGACAAAATGAACTACCTCATTGAAGAGGGTTGAAAAGAGAGTTTCCACATTAAGGCTTTCTTGGAGAGCAGAAGAGAAGAAAGTGTACACGATAAAACCAGCATAATCAAGACACTGACATAGACTGATGATATCAGAAAAGTTGCAAAAAAGCTTGTTTTCCAGTAAAACCACAATCCCTCTCTTTTTTCCCCTAGATAATGCATTCTCGACTTCAAAAGTGCATCTACTTCATATATGATGATTGATCCTGATAACAGGGATACGTTATCAGATTGACATCCAACTGCATGGACATGATGTGCCAGATGAGATTTTCCTTACTTCTACATCCCAGTGCTGCGGCCCATCCCCATATACAGTCCAGATAATTGATGTGTACCCTTAGACTGCCTTATCTTCCCACAGACCTAAAAAACATCAGCAAATAACTCTAACTCCCTGGAGCATGCGTACTCTACGAGGGGACCTTATCGAGTGATTACCTAAGCAGTATATGTGACCTATGTCCCCCCACAGTCTCACTGTTATTTCTGTAATGAGTCTAATATGTCGGTCTGCTATCAGTCAACCTTAAGACTGCCAGCTGCTCCACTGCTGAGCACAGCAAAGATAAGATAATACTTAAAGGGGTCATATGATGCGATTTCAATTTTTCCTTTCTCTTTGGAGTGTTACAAGCTCTTGGTCCATAAAGAAGATCTGTAAAGTTGCAAAGACTAAAGTCTCAAATCCAAAGAGATATTCTTTATAAAAGTTAAGAGTCAGCCACACCTACCTAAAACGGCTCGTTCTAACACACCCACACATTTCTACCTCACTATGTGGGAAGATTTGCATAACACCGCCCAAATGTTCACACAAAGAAAGAAGGAGTAACTTTTATTCTCGCTGTAATATTGAAAAGTGAAAAGTGAAAAAGTGAAAAGTGACGTGACATGTGGCCAAGTATGGTGACCCATACTCGGAATTAGTGCTCTGCATTTATCCCAT
>NW_015639524.1:547694-554936 GCF_001515625.1 Sinocyclocheilus rhinocerous | reverse complement strand
CTCATACGTCATCCGCCCGGAGCTGCTTCCGTGTTCAACAGTGAGTGCAAGCTAGATTAAAATTATTACGTTTTGAATATGGATATTTTTCTTACAAAAACGCATCGATTCGCTACAGGAGGCCTTTGTTCACCCCCCGGAGCCGTGTGAGACCTTTTTTACGGATGGGCGCTTTTTATTTAACTTCTTTCGAACTGATGCATGCAACACCCGCTGAGTGCCATGAAACAGCTTGAAAGATCAAAGACAATTTTTAATATAACTCCGTCTGAAAGAAGAAAGTCATATACACCTAGGATGACTTAAGGGTGAGTAATTTATGGGCTAATTTTCATTTTTGGGTGAACTAACCCTTTAAAGCACGAAGTAATCAATTCAGGGGCTATTTGTTCAATTCCACATATATTTATAATTTCTTATATATACATATATTTTAGGTCAATTGTTTTATTCATCCACATAATCTTTATGGAATCTTTAAGGAACTTAATATTGCTGGTTTCGGAGTCTTAAAATCGATTATTACCAACATGGTGGACATTGTTCTTTCTGTCCATTTAATCACTTCAGCAAGAGAGGTTGCAGCTTGACTGTACTTGCATATGACAAATCTATTTGTCCATCAGCACACTCCAGACTTGGGGAGAAGTGAAATTATGTACAGGACCTCCTATTTCCTGTGAAAAACCAAAGCGGCACCAAACGGACACATCTGCACGTCAACAAGATCTCATGACCAAGGCTCACCATTCCACAAAGAAGAACAGAAAGTAATCTATCTATTATGTATCTATTATGGTACAACATTTAATGCAGTATGTCTTTTCAAAGGCCACTACTCAAGGATTGTGTTTTAAATTCCTGGCTAGTTTACAGCTCGGCATGAGTTGCATTACTTGGGGCATGATGACACCTTTGAATATATAACATTGTCAATTAGAAAGCCAATCAGGGTTTCGGGAAGCCAATCAGGGGCATATATTTTGGGAGTGCCCAGTGATAAAACCTTTCTGGGCAGAGCTTCATAAAGCAGTGGAAAGCATTTTTAACACTACACTGCCTTTGGACTTTTCCACATTATATTTAGGAAATGCTGATTTCCAGACAAGATGGCCTGAAAGATACCTATTTGACATTTTAACATCTGCTTGTAAAAAAGCATTTACAAGGCGTTGGCTGCTTCCTGGACCCCCCACACTACAAGAATGGATGGATATAGTAAATGATATTTATGTTATGGAAAACATTACTTTTTCCCTTCATCGTCAGAAGAATGTGTTCAGAAAAGTCTGGTCCAAGTGGGTCGAATATGTAAGGCCATTACGGCCAGACTTTGTGGAGGTATAAAACAAATGACCCTTCCCTTCTGAATGAAAAATGTTATTGTAATCTCCCTTACATACCTTTTCCACATCGGAAACCAGCAGACTTTTTCCCACAGTCTCCATCACAGACCATGAACAAACACTTAACATTATTTAGTATGGAGTTTGATTATTAAGTATATACCTGACCTCCCCCTAATTGTAAGAATTATTATTGTTATTAACATTATTATTTAATTTTTATTTAATTTTGTTTGTTATTTTGTTTTGTATTATGTAAAAAAGAAAAGAAAATTTGAATGGCAGAGAAGAATGTAACTACATCTGTTTTGAAGTAATGTACTGTTGCTTATGCTGCTACATCAAAATAAAAATATTCAAGAAAGCCATTCAGGCATGATAAAAGTTCAGGTGCTATAAAACAAGACATACTGATACACTGAACAAACCAGCTAATAAATTCGGTAATCAACGTCACTTTACTACCAAATAACAGCTAACATTAAAATGTAGACCATTTTGTGTTTGTCTGTGCTTTAAAATGCAAAAATGGCTGTCACTTTGTCTATAGGGCACTATTTCAATCCCAGCATGCTCCTGATAGCATCACCCTATCTTTCTATACATCATCTGTGACTGACACAACACCGATTACTCCAGTTATCAGTGAGAACTCATAAACACCCTGCAGGTCTGACACATCTGATAATGAAACACCATAAAAAAACATGCAATGAAACGAAATGTGCATTTTCGCCCCGTGTGCACCATGTATTTAGGTTATGCAATGCAATTAATATGCACAGGTTGCACTGCAAAAGTTGTTTTGCATGCAACACGTGACAGCCATTTAGTTTTCCAATGCCAAGTCAGGAATTTAATATTACAAAACAGGATAAATGCTGCACTGTGTAGATACCTCACAACACCATTACTTCTAAAATGTGTTTTCTCTCTTTTCACAGGTACAAAACCGAGGAGTGTACTTACATTCATGTTGCTCATAAGGCGGGTAGTTCAACCTCACAGCGATCAGAATGAAGAAAATAAAGAGAGGCCACACAATCTCCGTCAGCAGTTGGAGCTGCACAAGTCAAACACACGAGGACAAAAACAGTCAGCATTTTCTGTAAAGTGCAGACACTGGAGACCATCTTTGGCCCCGGTGAAACATGACTAATAGAGCTCTCAAGAAAAAAGCTCTCAAGTCTCTAATGTCTAAGGTATGAGCTTCTGGTGTGGAATGTCATCAAGGGCAGGTTTTTATTAACAACATTTATTATTAATACATGACAGGGTATCGATCAGTTCCTCCAGATATAGTACAACAGCAGACAGGATCATCCACTGGGAACATGGCCTGTCTACATAGACCCAGTTGGGAATGAAAGTAGTCTGACCACTCATTCTCCATGTAGCACTTTTGTGGGGTTATGCTTATTTATTTTAAACCAAAGAAATGCAAATGCATCAGTATTGAACTGTTTCAAACCATTAAACAATACAAAATTAAATTAAAGCACTTTTTCATACAAGATTTTAAAAGTACCAGGTTCTACCATGTTATGTTGACATGTACTATGAAACAACCATGGAAGTACCTTTTAAATGCACACACTTCAGTACCATTGTATACATCAAAATACAATAGTATGGTACAACCAAAGTGCTTTTTGTAATGGTTTAAAGAGTAAAATACCCTATTTTGAGGAGATGGCCACATAAATACGATTTGCATGTAGATTGACCTGAAAATCATAATATAGCAGCATTCTGTATTGAAATGATTTTAAAATGATTCAATATATGGGTTGTTATGGAAAGTAAACAGCTTGAGATTCTAGAACTGCATTATAAGGAATAAATAAATTTAAATCTAAAATGACTAAAATGATATCTGAAATAATCTCCAGTGGCATAATGTTGATCTCAAATAGCAGTATGATTTTAAATGAGTTATAACAATTACAAATTTTACTTTACTTATTAGTAAACCATTATGAGTGACATGTTATGCATAAAATGATTTTTGATACTAAATCTGATGTCCTTACCGTTTGTCTCCTTCTGTAGGTGAAGTTCTTCCACAGCAGCAGACCCAGCTGAGTGGAGATAGACATCTTCACTCTGGTCCCTTTTCACTCTCAGCTCTCAACTGCAGTGACACAACGGAGACATGCGATGTAAAAAAAAGGCATCCAGCCACGACCAACAGAACAGCTCAAAAGTCCAGGACAAAGTGCAGCCCTCCTATCTGAATCTCTGCTGCTCGCTCATGTCTTCCCTTTTCATCTCTCCTCTTCTGCCCCAGTTTTAGGGAAGGCCAGCCTTTTCTTTTTCCCAGAATTCCTGAAAGTGGTGGACCTTGTAGTGTCAGAGAATCATCAAGCAAGGTTTTTCACAGGCCATTAGGGTCTCTGGGGTTAGGGTTAGGATTTGCTGGAAGTCAGGGAGTTAATCTGTGTCCTTGCTCTATGTTAACGACGCTTTTCAAATGTGAAAAAGGTCCAGACATTCTTGAGTGATCTTCATCTAACGCTTACATTGTTCTCACTGTCTGACCCTTTCAGTGATTTAATCAGGTAGCCCAAAACAGAAATGATCAGATTTGTGATGAGCTTGGATGGAAACAAAACTTAAGCCTGTAAAACCTGACATATGAAAGAATACTATAAAACACTTTTTTTTTAATGGAGTTTTTACAATTATTCTAAAAGGCCTTTTGCTAAACTGTCAATTAGATGTAGATTTTGTACAACAGGTATTTTTTTTAGCAAAAATTTGATCATGCTGATAAATTAGAGTCCTTAAAATGATCAACAACTATTAAATATGATACAATAGGTTTTATAGGGTTAATCACCACAGTCCAAGGGTAAAAAATAAATAAATAAATAAAATATCGTAAATATCTCAGGAATACACAGCAATATCAATTGGACAAAGTCGTAAAAATTTTTTTTTTTTAAATTCCAAAAGTAAAGTCGAAAAATAAAGCCGAAAATAAATAATTGTCAGTGTCTGAAACGATATTTACACCTGCACCCTTCATCACACTGCCCAATGTTCCTGTTGGCCCTTACAAAACCCCAGCACCAGTGACTTTTGGGAATGTTTAGGTTATTCTATATCAACATGCACAGATCAGGAGAGAACATGACTGTACCCGTATAGCTTTCTATGCGTTTTTATATATAAATCCTTCTTCTGGTCATTAACTTGATTCCAGGCGTTTCCCATTATGTTCAGCTGAAATGCATGAAAGCAGAGAATTCAGACTTCACTGCTTTTCTTTCTCAGCTACTTGCACATGTTATGTCTTCCACTATTACAGACGCAGGTGGTATAAGCTTTCATTTATAGGTAAATACATTCAGTGTACAAAATGTGTCCTTTTTTTTAAACATCCGTTTCCAACTATTTAGCTTGGCACAGTAATCTCTGTCATTTCTACTTGATTGTATAGAGTAGATTTTCAACTCAAATTTCCTGAAGTAGTCAAACGCGAAGGTAACTTTTACTGCAAGCTGTGGATTTGTCATCACTTTGATTTTCCTTTAACGCACTTTAACTTAGGGTTGCGTGTTTGTACAGTTTTTATTTATTTATTTATTTTTAACACATTGAGACCTGAACCTTCGCCTGGTTCATTGTTCTAATGTTGCTGTTCTCATACAGCACGTATGATCTTTCTGTCCGTCGATAAAGAATCACACGTTGTCATCTTTTGCTATTTGGTGTTATTATTGCTTTTTAAAAAAAAAAACAAAAAAAAAAACAGGTTTTATTTCTGAAGCTTTACAGCTGTTCTTAAGTTAAATAACAACTGCGTGTTGCACAATTTCATATGAAGTGCTACTTCAATGAAAAGAAACTTGGTGCCATTGGATTGAACTTTCATTTAATGATTTCCTTTGACAACTTTGACTCTCTCGTCATAAACACTGAAATATTGTTATGGCATTTGTATTGTTTTTAATAATACGCCACCTGAAACGTTGCGTTTGTCGTTCATTCTCTACAGAAACAAATTAACGATGTTAAAGAAAACGAAGCATAAATGTATCTTACCTGACAGCTGATGACCTTTGATGGACATTCGCTGTAATCCCAATGAATCAGATGTATATTCGTCCTTCTAGACTCTCGTGTGAAGGAGCATCTGAAGGTTCTGAAGAGCTTTTATAGCGCATCCGCTCTGAGCGCCGGGGTTACTGTCGGTCATCCAGTCTGCTGCACATTTTAACTGGGTCTGGATCAACACGTGGAGCCCAAAACAGCTCTTAAACGGCATAACTGCAAACATCTGCTGACAAACGAGTGCCATGAAAACAACACAGGGATGAAACATGCCTCTTCTACTGGTGTTTTTGGCAAAAAATGACATTTTGTTTGCTTTATAATGGCCATAAATGACAAAATCTTATGCAGTCTGGGGATCTTAAAAACAGGCAGTCTGGCATATTACAACACTTGGCACATTCCCTTTCCCTTTTCACTCCATTAGGAGCTATTTCTTTGGATAGAGTTGATGGGATGAAATAAGCAACCATGCTTTGCAATATAAAGTCTTTGAATGCAAAAAGGACCATAATCTGCAAAGAAAATAGTAAATAAAATAAATTATATATATAATATTATTATACCACCACTCAATTCTGATGTTTTTACACACACACACACACACACACACACACAGACACACACACACAGATAGATAGATAGATAGATAGATAGATAGATGAACAATGGTCATCTTCAACTTGACTGACTCAATTTCCAGGCATTAGGAATGCCTTCTAAAACACCTGCAAGACCTCTCATGGTGGCCAGGTAGGCTATGTATTTATTTATTTAATTTTTTTGGTGGCTTTTCTTGGTGAATGTAGGCGGGGACCTCGGACTAGACCAGAATAGGATTTATTGAGCTATTTGAAACCTACCTTTATATTCTTAATCCTTTAATCCTTATCAGGGAACTATTTTCCATAAACCAATTGAGTAAATTCAGGTACAAACTGATTACAATCTTGTGCCATAGCATATGCCAAGACGTAATTTCTCCGTGTTTGGTGTTTGTGTTGGTGTTGCAATATAGATGCAACTGACATTGTGAAAGCTAGTGAAATTCTGGAAAATCCTGGACCTATAGTGTCAATCCAGATCCGCTATGCTGGCATTGTGAGAAACACAAACATGTCACCTTAATTTTTTAGAAATGCTGCTGAGCTCAGTATCCAAATTTACCAACAGTCTACGTTCCAGTGATATCTTCATTTCTAGGGGCAGGGATGGTATTTCATAATACTAGCAGAACAAATTAGACAATTTAATTTGCATTCAGTTCATATATGACAATCCTAAAATGATTTCTTAGTACACAGTCCGATCTAGAAGACTATAAAAACAGCTCCAGTCAAACAGCCAATGACCTTAAGTAACCTTTCTGTGATCTCACTTTCTGGAGGAAGGGTCAGCTGATATTACCACTTCAAGTAGTGCTTTTGCTGCAGTACACCTACTGGCACATACAGTCCACCACTGTCAGTTCCTCTGCTACTCAAATATTTCTGAAATTTTTAGTGGACGAGGCTGAGAAAATAATGGAAAGCATATTTCTAAAACCCCAGGAACACATGCTCTACACTTGCTACCGTTAATAAACTTATTATAAAATGTTGCCAATGTCATAATTCACCAGATGAAGTCGGTTTGGTTTCATTTTGGATACACTGGCTTCGATAACAAGTTCAGATGCTATTGTAAAAATAATTTTTCATGGTGTATGTCTTCTTTGGACAGTTATGCATTTTAGGCTGGCCTCAGCTACTTTTTTTCTGTTGTTTGTTCTGTTGGAAATTTGTTATATATCAAAAAGTTTTTTTTTAAGTTGCAGTTATTTATTAATTAAAAAACT
>NW_015639524.1:506472-546549 GCF_001515625.1 Sinocyclocheilus rhinocerous | reverse complement strand
CTTGACTGTACTTGCATATGACAAATCTATTTGTCCATCAGCACACTCCAGACTTGGGGAGAAGTGAAATTATGTACAGGACCTCCTATTTCCTGTGAAAAACCAAAGCGGCACCAAACGGACACATCTGCACGTCAACAAGATCTCATGACCAAGGCTCACCATTCCACAAAGAAGAACAGAAAGTAATCTATCTATTATGTATCTATTATGGTACAACATTTAATGCAGTATGTCTTTTCAAAGGCCACTACTCAAGGATTGTGTTTTAAATTCCTGGCTAGTTTACAGCTCGGCATGAGTTGCATTACTTGGGGCATGATGACACCTTTGAATATATAACATTGTCAATTAGAAAGCCAATCAGGGTTTCGGGAAGCCAATCAGGGGCATATATTTTGGGAGTGCCCAGTGATAAAACCTTTCTGGGCAGAGCTTCATAAAGCAGTGGAAAGCATTTTTAACACTACACTGCCTTTGGACTTTTCCACATTATATTTAGGAAATGCTGATTTCCAGACAAGATGGCCTGAAAGATACCTATTTGACATTTTAACATCTGCTTGTAAAAAAGCATTTACAAGGCGTTGGTTGCTTCCTGGACCCCCCACACTACAAGAATGGATGGATATAGTAAATGATATTTATGTTATGGAAAACATTACTTTTTCCCTTCATCGTCAGAAGAATGTGTTCAGAAAAGTCTGGTCCAAGTGGGTCGAATATGTAAGGCCATTACGGCCAGACTTTGTGGAGGTATAAAACAAATGACCCTTCCCTTCTGAATGAAAAATGTTATTGTAATCTCCCTTACATACCTTTTCCACATCGGAAACCAGCAGACTTTTTCCCACAGTCTCCATCACAGACCATGAACAAACACTTAACATTATTTAGTATGGAGTTTGATTATTAAGTATATACCTGACCTCCCCCTAATTGTAAGAATTATTATTGTTATTAACATTATTATTTAATTTTTATTTAATTTTGTTTGTTATTTTGTTTTGTATTATGTAAAAAAGAAAAGAAAATTTGAATGGCAGAGAAGAATGTAACTACATCTGTTTTGAAGTAATGTACTGTTGCTTATGCTGCTACATCAAAATAAAAATATTCAAGAAAGCCATTCAGGCATGATAAAAGTTCAGGTGCTATAAAACAAGACATACTGATACACTGAACAAACCAGCTAATAAATTCGGTAATCAACGTCACTTTACTACCAAATAACAGCTAACATTAAAATGTAGACCATTTTGTGTTTGTCTGTGCTTTAAAATGCAAAAATGGCTGTCACTTTGTCTATAGGGCACTATTTCAATCCCAGCATGCTCCTGATAGCATCACCCTATCTTTCTATACATCATCTGTGACTGACACAACACCGATTACTCCAGTTATCAGTGAGAACTCATAAACACCCTGCAGGTCTGACACATCTGATAATGAAACACCATAAAAAAACATGCAATGAAACGAAATGTGCATTTTCGCCCCGTGTGCACCATGTATTTAGGTTATGCAATGCAATTAATATGCACAGGTTGCACTGCAAAAGTTGTTTTGCATGCAACACGTGACAGCCATTTAGTTTTCCAATGCCAAGTCAGGAATTTAATATTACAAAACAGGATAAATGCTGCACTGTGTAGATACCTCACAACACCATTACTTCTAAAATGTGTTTTCTCTCTTTTCACAGGTACAAAACCGAGGAGTGTACTTACATTCATGTTGCTCATAAGGCGGGTAGTTCAACCTCACAGCGATCAGAATGAAGAAAATAAAGAGAGGCCACACAATCTCCGTCAGCAGTTGGAGCTGCACAAGTCAAACACACGAGGACAAAAACAGTCAGCATTTTCTGTAAAGTGCAGACACTGGAGACCATCTTTGGCCCCGGTGAAACATGACTAATAGAGCTCTCAAGAAAAAAGCTCTCAAGTCTCTAATGTCTAAGGTATGAGCTTCTGGTGTGGAATGTCATCAAGGGCAGGTTTTTATTAACAACATTTATTATTAATACATGACAGGGTATCGATCAGTTCCTCCAGATATAGTACAACAGCAGACAGGATCATCCACTGGGAACATGGCCTGTCTACATAGACCCAGTTGGGAATGAAAGTAGTCTGACCACTCATTCTCCATGTAGCACTTTTGTGGGGTTATGCTTATTTATTTTAAACCAAAGAAATGCAAATGCATCAGTATTGAACTGTTTCAAACCATTAAACAATACAAAATTAAATTAAAGCACTTTTTCATACAAGATTTTAAAAGTACCAGGTTCTACCATGTTATGTTGACATGTACTATGAAACAACCATGGAAGTACCTTTTAAATGCACACACTTCAGTACCATTGTATACATCAAAATACAATAGTATGGTACAACCAAAGTGCTTTTTGTAATGGTTTAAAGAGTAAAATACCCTATTTTGAGGAGATGGCCACATAAATACGATTTGCATGTAGATTGACCTGAAAATCATAATATAGCAGCATTCTGTATTGAAATGATTTTAAAATGATTCAATATATGGGTTGTTATGGAAAGTAAACAGCTTGAGATTCTAGAACTGCATTATAAGGAATAAATAAATTTAAATCTAAAATGACTAAAATGATATCTGAAATAATCTCCAGTGGCATAATGTTGATCTCAAATAGCAGTATGATTTTAAATGAGTTATAACAATTACAAATTTTACTTTACTTATTAGTAAACCATTATGAGTGACATGTTATGCATAAAATGATTTTTGATACTAAATCTGATGTCCTTACCGTTTGTCTCCTTCTGTAGGTGAAGTTCTTCCACAGCAGCAGACCCAGCTGAGTGGAGACAGACATCTTCACTCTGGTCCCTTTTCACTCTCAGCTCTCAACTGCAGTGACACAACGGAGACATGCGATGTAAAAAAAAGGCATCCAGCCACGACCAACAGAACAGCTCAAAAGTCCAGGACAAAGTGCAGCCCTCCTATCTGAATCTCTGCTGCTCGCTCATGTCTTCCCTTTTCATCTCTCCTCTTCTGCCCCAGTTTTAGGGAAGGCCAGCCTTTTCTTTTTCCCAGAATTCCTGAAAGTGGTGGACCTTGTAGTGTCAGAGAATCATCAAGCAAGGTTTTTCACAGGCCATTAGGGTCTCTGGGGTTAGGGTTAGGATTTGCTGGAAGTCAGGGAGTTAATCTGTGTCCTTGCTCTATGTTAACGACGCTTTTCAAATGTGAAAAAGGTCCAGACATTCTTGAGTGATCTTCATCTAACGCTTACATTGTTCTCACTGTCTGACCCTTTCAGTGATTTAATCAGGTAGCCCAAAACAGAAATGATCAGATTTGTGATGAGCTTGGATGGAAACAAAACTTAAGCCTGTAAAACCTGACATATGAAAGAATACTATAAAACACTTTTTTTTTAATGGAGTTTTTACAATTATTCTAAAAGGCCTTTTGCTAAACTGTCAATTAGATGTAGATTTTGTACAACAGGTATTTTTTTTAGCAAAAATTTGATCATGCTGATAAATTAGAGTCCTTAAAATGATCAACAACTATTAAATATGATACAATAGGTTTTATAGGGTTAATCACCACAGTCCAAGGGTAAAAAATAAATAAATAAATAAAATATCGTAAATATCTCAGGAATACACAGCAATATCAATTGGACAAAGTCGTAAAAAATTTTTTTTTTAAAATTCCAAAAGTAAAGTCGAAAAATAAAGCCGAAAATAAATAATTGTCAGTGTCTGAAACGATATTTACACCTGCACCCTTCATCACACTGCCCAATGTTCCTGTTGGCCCTTACAAAACCCCAGCACCAGTGACTTTTGGGAATGTTTAGGTTATTCTATATCAACATGCACAGATCAGGAGAGAACATGACTGTACCCGTATAGCTTTCTATGCGTTTTTATATATAAATCCTTCTTCTGGTCATTAACTTGATTCCAGGCGTTTCCCATTATGTTCAGCTGAAATGCATGAAAGCAGAGAATTCAGACTTCACTGCTTTTCTTTCTCAGCTACTTGCACATGTTATGTCTTCCACTATTACAGACGCAGGTGGTATAAGCTTTCATTTATAGGTAAATACATTCAGTGTACAAAATGTGTCCTTTTTTTTAAACATCCGTTTCCAACTATTTAGCTTGGCACAGTAATCTCTGTCATTTCTACTTGATTGTATAGAGTAGATTTTCAACTCAAATTTCCTGAAGTAGTCAAACGCGAAGGTAACTTTTACTGCAAGCTGTGGATTTGTCATCACTTTGATTTTCCTTTAACGCACTTTAACTTAGGGTTGCGTGTTTGTACAGTTTTTATTTATTTATTTATTTTTAACACATTGAGACCTGAACCTTCGCCTGGTTCATTGTTCTAATGTTGCTGTTCTCATACAGCACGTATGATCTTTCTGTCCGTCGATAAAGAATCACACGTTGTCATCTTTTGCTATTTGGTGTTATTATTGCTTTTTAAAAAAAAAAACAAAAAAAAAAACAGGTTTTATTTCTGAAGCTTTACAGCTGTTCTTAAGTTAAATAACAACTGCGTGTTGCACAATTTCATATGAAGTGCTACTTCAATGAAAAGAAACTTGGTGCCATTGGATTGAACTTTCATTTAATGATTTCCTTTGACAACTTTGACTCTCTCGTCATAAACACTGAAATATTGTTATGGCATTTGTATTGTTTTTAATAATACGCCACCTGAAACGTTGCGTTTGTCGTTCATTCTCTACAGAAACAAATTAACGATGTTAAAGAAAACGAAGCATAAATGTATCTTACCTGACAGCTGATGACCTTTGATGGACATTCGCTGTAATCCCAATGAATCAGATGTATATTCGTCCTTCTAGACTCTCGTGTGAAGGAGCATCTGAAGGTTCTGAAGAGCTTTTATAGCGCATCCGCTCTGAGCGCCGGGGTTACTGTCGGTCATCCAGTCTGCTGCACATTTTAACTGGGTCTGGATCAACACGTGGAGCCCAAAACAGCTCTTAAACGGCATAACTGCAAACATCTGCTGACAAACGAGTGCCATGAAAACAACACAGGGATGAAACATGCCTCTTCTACTGGTGTTTTTGGCAAAAAATGACATTTTGTTTGCTTTATAATGGCCATAAATGACAAAATCTTATGCAGTCTGGGGATCTTAAAAACAGGCAGTCTGGCATATTACAACACTTGGCACATTCCCTTTCCCTTTTCACTCCATTAGGAGCTATTTCTTTGGATAGAGTTGATGGGATGAAATAAGCAACCATGCTTTGCAATATAAAGTCTTTGAATGCAAAAAGGACCATAATCTGCAAAGAAAATAGTAAATAAAATAAATTATATATATAATATTATTATACCACCACTCAATTCTGATGTTTTTACACACACACACACACACACACACACACAGACACACACACACACACAGATAGATAGATAGATAGATAGATAGATAGATGAACAATGGTCATCTTCAACTTGACTGACTCAATTTCCAGGCATTAGGAATGCCTTCTAAAACACCTGCAAGACCTCTCATGGTGGCCAGGTAGGCTATGTATTTATTTATTTAATTTTTTTGGTGGCTTTTCTTGGTGAATGTAGGCGGGGACCTCGGACTAGACCAGAATAGGATTTATTGAGCTATTTGAAACCTACCTTTATATTCTTAATCCTTTAATCCTTATCAGGGAACTATTTTCCATAAACCAATTGAGTAAATTCAGGTACAAACTGATTACAATCTTGTGCCATAGCATATGCCAAGACGTAATTTCTCCGTGTTTGGTGTTTGTGTTGGTGTTGCAATATAGATGCAACTGACATTGTGAAAGCTAGTGAAATTCTGGAAAATCCTGGACCTATAGTGTCAATCCAGATCCGCTATGCTGGCATTGTGAGAAACACAAACATGTCACCTTAATTTTTTAGAAATGCTGCTGAGCTCAGTATCCAAATTTACCAACAGTCTACGTTCCAGTGATATCTTCATTTCTAGGGGCAGGGATGGTATTTCATAATACTAGCAGAACAAATTAGACAATTTAATTTGCATTCAGTTCATATATGACAATCCTAAAATGATTTCTTAGTACACAGTCCGATCTAGAAGACTATAAAAACAGCTCCAGTCAAACAGCCAATGACCTTAAGTAACCTTTCTGTGATCTCACTTTCTGGAGGAAGGGTCAGCTGATATTACCACTTCAAGTAGTGCTTTTGCTGCAGTACACCTACTGGCACATACAGTCCACCACTGTCAGTTCCTCTGCTACAGGAAGTCATGAAATATTTCTGAAATTTTTAGTGGACGAGGCTGAGAAAATAATGGAAAGCATATTTCTAAAACCCCAGGAACACATGCTCTACACTTGCTACCGTTAATAAACTTATTATAAAATGTTGCCAATGTCATAATTCACCAGATGAAGTCGGTTTGGTTTCATTTTGGATACACTGGCTTCGATAACAAGTTCAGATGCTATTGTAAAAATAATTTTTCATGGTGTATGTCTTCTTTGGACAGTTATGCATTTTAGGCTGGCCTCAGCTACTTTTTTTCTGTTGTTTGTTCTGTTGGAAATTTGTTATATATCAAAAAGTTTTTTTTTAAGTTGCAGTTATTTATTAATTAAAAAACTTTTTTTTTTTTTTTTTGAGTTTCAGATTTAATTCAATCTGTTACTTGCCATAACACATTGTGGAGTGCAGGGTGGATCTACAGAGAACGGTCAAAGCAATGCAAATACACACATATATATAATAAGGACTATATAGAGCCAGTCAATAGGAAAATAAAACCAAAACCCAGATATTTTAGGCAATTTAGAAATCCTTTTTTTCTGTCCAACGTAATAAAACAAATTAATATATTATCTTGTTATTCAATTTTATTTATAATCATACAAATTGCTTAAATTGTGATGCTTAAATTTGAGGATGTTATGTAAGTTTCTTATAAGTTGCTATAGAGAGGTTGGCAAGCAATTTAGTTTCTTAATGATTTGGTTCATTCCTCAGCTCTGAGGTCAATGTGTCCTGCAGGGGAAATACCGGCAGCACTGATGCTTTCTTGAAAAAGAAACATGGAAGGCTAGAAGCAGAGAGCTTGAATGTTAATATGAAACATAAATATCACATTAGTCTTTGTCAGAAATAGAGTAAAGGTTCTTATGGAACAATAATTACACCTAAGCTGACAATGGACTAATAAACAAGGAAAACACAGCAAACATGTTGTCTTGGTAAGTGTGTGACAGACACATCAATGCTGTTTCATCACATTTAAGGGGAAAGTTCAGGCTATGGGTTTAAGGAGTAACAGGCTGGTTTTGTTTATAAGAGCAAAACAGCCTCCTAGATATTGTAGAGACTTCAAAATCTATTCTAAAAATTTATAATTTCTGCATAATACGTTGAGACATTTGCTAAAACTGCTGAACACTGCATAAAGAGTAAACTGAATGTTTCACCCAGCTGTGAGGGATAATGATGGTCATGACCCTTATATTTACAGTACCAAGCACGGAGAGAGAGATAATAAGAACTTCACATACTGACATTGACTACGTACCAGCAGAATGAAACAATGAATAAAAGACAAACAGATTTGAATTAACATTAAGCTGTGGAGAATGAGGTTTAAGAAACAGTTTTGTGAATTTTATTATTTAATGATGTACAATATACTCATTAAATAATACAATTCTCAGTCCAAAATTCTGAGATCACACTGAAAAAAAAAATTTGTTACATTTTATTCATATTTTAGAAACATTATGATATAACATGATAAAATATTTATTATTAAGACAACAAATAAAGCTATTAAATGAGAAAAAAAGGAAAATGGACGCATTTTCAGATTTTTGGACTCCATTGTATATTTAAATAATAAATTCGAAATATAATGACTGATACATATTAAACGTATAACTATTCTGACGTGTGGTTGTTAAAGCAATCCAAGTAGAAAGGGTTAGTTTTGAGTAATACTGTATTTGTTGTATATGACCTCCCTCTAGTGGACAGACACATTAAAGCACATTCAGTTTTGACAATAAAATCACTTTTGTTGTTTACAGTAATGTGGGAGTATTTTCTCCCTCTTTTTATTCTCTCTTTCTTTCTCTTTTTCTCACTATCTTTCTCCGTGACACACGCACACAATAACTCACTATGTTCACTCTCTCCCTGGTACTACAGAGAACAATGGAACAATGTAGCTCTTCTGTGATCCAGTGATCCAGGCTGGCGTCTCTGAGCTGAGGCTCTACTCCTCACAAGACTGCGCGCTGTGATGCTGCACACCGCCGAAGATGAGCGAGGTGAGACGGTCAACATCAAGCTCCTATCGGCCGAGGTCCAGCTGGATAAAGGTGGGACATTATCTTAATACGAATCAACAGATTGACGAGTTTAGAACAGGCAAAAAATAAAAGTGCGACTTCTAAAATTAAACAAAATAGAAAAAAAGAATAGGATTTCTTTCTGGTTTTGGCTCGTTTTTTCTTGAAGGAATGTCTGTCCCTTACACTCTAAAACAAATATTTATTTACATCTGTTTCACCTGTTACAATACAGAAATGTAATTAAAGTGTATTTCAAACTTTAAAATTGATTTAAACTTTAAAGCTTGTTGTGACTTGCAGCACTTTGATTTAACTTTTCTAAAGGCATCAAGTATTTTATTAAGTATTTCAACTTTATTAAAAGTTTAATTTTCAAGTTTGTTTGGTGACATTTTTAAAGTATTGAATACTTTAGAGTTTGAGACTCTAGAGATGAGAGTTTTCAGGAGTTCTTAAGCTGTTCTTATAGACACTATCAATTATTGTAGTAATTTACTATTATTCTAGTACTGTTTATTGATGTTCAAAAAGCTCCAGTTAAAGTGTAAGAGGAGTTTGGGTGGGAATAGAATTCCTGTGTAAATGTGTGTGCTGTAGTGTAGTTTTTACAGTGACTAGCACACAGCGGTGACGCAGACTCCCAACAGGGTGGTGATGATGACCATATGGACTGGCGTTTGTGCTGCTCTTAGTGGTCAAGCAAACAGTGACCGTTTGATCCTGTTTTTATAGAAATCTGTATGAATATGCATCGAGGTCTGCTAGGTCTTGCCAAAACCAAATCTTTCTTAAAGGGATAGTTCACACAAAAATGAAAATTTTGTCATAATTTACTGGGTGAATTATTCCTTTAAACTATATTTAATTTGTTTAAATTATTTCATGTTTATATCACCAGAAGATAGTAATGTTTATGAGTAAATACCTTATGAAACTATAGCAACTTTAGTTTCCATCAGAAATACCATATTTACTACAGTTATTGTTAGGGCAAATGTGTTTACAGAATTAACAATAACTGTAGTTTCAACACATTTTGACCAGTGAATTTCCATGATTTTTCTCATGACCTTTCCACACTTTGAAAGTGAAAGGATATTTGAAGCCCTGTTTGGGAGTCTTAGATCACAGCGCACTGGTTGAACCCACTAGTTCTTTTTCTAAATGGGCAGTTTTCTGAGAAACATAAAAATGGAGCCCATACATTCCTGCAAGAACTGTGAAAAAGACTGTGAATGGTTCCTCCAGTGACATCAACACCACTTGGAAAATGTAATGAAGTTCCTTGTATACACAACAGGATACTTTGTACAAAAAGATAGTTTATTCATCGGAACAGATTTGGCTGCATGTTTGTAAGAAACAAATTAATCTTTAAGACGTTTTAACTTAAACTCAAAATATCCCTAATGCATAATAACACTTAATTAAAAATTCTAATAAAAAAAAAAAAAAAAAAAAAAAAAAAACATCCCCTGGTGTCCTTTCACATCAAAATCCTATGATATATTTGTTTATAACTGTCTTGGACTGTTTTAGCTTGTAAACAGTGCTTGATCTGTGAATATTTCTCTCTTGATTCAGACGAGATGACTTTTTACTGGGGAAAGCAATATTATGGAAAGACAACTCATATTTTAGCCAGAAGCAACGTTTTGAAGTTAAAAACGTCTTAATGATGAATTTTATTTCTTACAAACAAGCAACTTTTTGCTTCACAAGATGTTCATTGATGGACTGGAGTCATGTGGATTCCTTGTGGATTATTGTGATGATTTTTATCAGCAGTTTCGACTCTCATTCTGACGGCACCCATTCACATCAGAGGGGCCACTGGTGAGCAAGTGAAATCTGCTCCGAAGAAAAAAACTTTTCAGAAAATATTTTTTGGGTGAACTATTCCTTTATAGTATCATTTTTACTGATTAATTTTCTACTTATTTGTGATTACATTCACTCACATTTCAAAGCTAAACCACTATAAACATTTCAATGACTTTTATGGGTTATTTTCTACAGTTTTTCCAAGTCTGGAAAACACAATTTTAGTATTCCCCTCTCCATGTTTTCAATCGGCTGTGGGAACCTGTAATAGCTTAACATATGGTTAAAACAACAATTATCACTCTAAATTATTTTGACATTTTATTGGTGCTTAAAGTCAGAAATATTGACATATAGCTTTGCACAATCTTTCATTACTTTTTAATAACAAGCAGTGAAGCGATTCTGTTTAGAATGTGGTTGTTGACAAGGCACTAAATAAATATTAATGAAATACAATTAAAACACTTGTTACAAGATCCAGGGGGCGAGGTTGGATCCAGATCCAACTCCTCCCACCTTACATATATCTAAACCTACCCGTCTCCACCCCCTGATCCCTAAACCCACCCCTAAACCTACCCATCGTCACCCCTAAACCTACCATCTCCACCCCCTAGATGTGGATCCAACCCCGCCCCCTGGATCTTTGTTCTGCAGTGAGGGGCTACTGGAAATTCCAGAATGTAACCACAGCCATTTAAAGTTCCCGGGTTCCTCCAGCGTCCCTACATTCAGCGCGCACTCTGCCTCGTCCAGCTCGTGCTGTGAATGGACGGCTGCCGTTCTTTTCCGGCTACACCTGCTCATCCCACCAGGAAGTGCTGGGCGATAAATCCTAAAGTAATAATCCCTTTTACCTGGAGCGAGAGGAGCTAACAAACATTATTATGCAGTGTATCCGGGGAAAGCCCTCCGATTAGATTCATGCGATCGACGCGCACGATTAATGCAGGGTAAAAAACACACCGTCAACTCCCTGCAAGTTGGGGTTATTGTTTTCCTGCGGTGTAGCGTTTAGTTTTTTTGCGGTCCTAACCTCCCTCCGGCAATGGGATGCTGTGGAAGCGCAGAGGTAAGCGACGCTGCCCGCAACAATACGTGATAGAATGTATCGAATCTCGCCCGGATGTGTTGATACATTGTTGCTGGCGCTGTGATACATTGTTTCACGGCTGATCGCCTTTGACGGGCCAATGAAGTGCTGTACTGTCGCTTGCACTGCATGTAATCCTATTATTATGTCCTATGCGATCGGACATAGCGATGAATGCATTTGACTATGACATTTATGTGATGATTTCGCCTTTGCATCAAAATACAAGGCGTTAGACCGTTGTCTTTTTTTTTTTTTTTGCTACATATCATCATAGTGTAGTGTGTTAGTAAACACATTTACAGGCACTGCTGTCCTCTTACAACACACAGGTTACACAAAGGATGCTATTTATAAATGGTTATCAATTGTGGTCGGTGCTTGTTATGTAAAATTGATTTTTGAATATGCACGTTTTGACAGGTTACATTTGAAAGGCCGTATATGAAAGTACTGTTTATCATTTGCAGCATGTTAACTAGTTATGTAAAGAAGAAATTGACTTTCTGTCTTTTTGAATTGTTTTTTGATGATTATTTTTTAGATCTAAGTGTTTTAGAACCAATATGTCAAACATGGTGACACAGTAATATATTTATTATCCATTACTGATCTCTGAAGGTATAGATTATAATAAATATAATAATAACCAAATAATAATAAATAACTTATGTAAACATATTTATTTACTAAGGTTTTTTGTCTATTGAATGAGCAATGGTTTAATAGCAGTGTTATTTTAAAAGACTTACCAAAATTGCACAATATTTCAGTAAACTCTATGTTTCTGCATCTTAGAACCAATTAAGTGAAAAAGTATTAATATAGGATTACAGTATTGATTATCAGTTTATCTTTAATGGGCAGGCAAGCTATTTAAATCAAATGATAATCAGTTTAAGCATGACTGAACATAAAGTATTGTGTCTTTGTTTTTCAGAGGCCAAAAAGAGAATGGAAACCTTTGGAGGACCGAAGCTGCACGGATCTGCCATGGTTCCTGTTATTTACATTGTTCCTTGTGGGAATGGTAAGTCAACAGTTCACCTTATTCATAATTTTTAGACAGTATTATGTTTATATATGCATGTTATGAAAGTACTTCTGGTCACACTGTGTAATATGGTGTTCATGTTACTTTGTATTTACATATACAGGTACTAAGTAATTTTGTCATGACTGAACATAAAGTATTGTGTCTTTGTTTTTCAGAGGCCAAAAAGAGAATGGAAACCTTTGGAGGACCGAAGCTGCACGGATCTGCCATGGTTCCTGTTATTTACATTGTTCCTTGTGGGAATGGTAAGTCAACAGTTCACCTTATTCATAATTTTTAGACAGTATTATGTTTATATATGCATGTTATGAAAGTACTTCTGGTTACACTGTGTAATATGGTGTTCATGTTACTTTGTATTTACATATACAGGTACTAAGTAATTTTGTTATATATATACTAATGGTGATTTTTATAGTTCTAATTGGTCAGTTTTGGTATTCAACAGTCAGATGTTAATGAAAGGTGTCCAGGGCAACACTGTATAATTGTATTTCATATTCATGCATTTGTTTATTTATTATTATAAAAAGCAAGACAATGTACATGCATCACAAAGAGAGGTAAATCAGGACTGTGATGTGAAGCAGACGTAGAGTTCACGATTCTTGGACAATCTGTGGCCTTTTTCTTATCTCACAATAAAACAATAAAATAAATAACTTAAAAAAGCCTAAAAACAATAACTAAAATTGTGATATGGCTTAGTGTGATTTAATTAAATAAGTAAATGTGCCGTGTGTTTTTGAGTGTTCTTACACATGAGCAGCTCATTATACGCTGGTGTTTGCAGCGTCTCAGAGTGGCTTGTTTTTGCAGAAAATGCTCCTCGTGAAATTATTATTGCATGAGGTCTGAGTTTGAGTTGCTTTAACATGGATTTGGAAAGACAACATGCAGCAACCATCTTCCCATAGTTGTAATGATAAGCGCTTATCAACAAAAGAGAAGCTTTAAAAATAAAAATAAAAAATGTTCCATGGATTATTGTTTGAAAATGAAGAAATTAAGGCATCCATAAATATTAATATTGTAATTTTACAGTTGTAATATAAAATAAAATAATAATAATTTTTTTTTTTTTACTTACAACAATAATATTTCATATTTAGTTTTTATTTAGTAATTTTTAATATTTTTATTTAGTAGTAGTAGTAGTAGCAGCAGCAGCAGTAATAATAATAATAATAATAATAATAATAATTTATTATTACTATTGTTATTATTATTTTTATAGCCATTTTGACATATAATCTCTACATTTTAGTCAAATTATGCAGCCATACAAACAAGCACAGCAAATTTGGAATAAAAAAACAACAAAAAAAACTTATTTTTATATAAAAAAAGCACAATTGGATCCCCCCCCCATGCAATCATGCAGCTCTAATTAAAGCCCATTTATTTAGTTAGTTAGCTAGTTTGGCATATAATACAATATTCCACCATGCTAATTCATTCAATACTGTTTTCAGGATATTTAAGGCTCAGCTTTTTTGCTTGAAATTTACCTTTTGATAAATAGGGTATTGTCACCTTGCTGAGGTTGTTGTGATCAGCCATGATGAGTGTCACTTGGTTTCTATTTCTGTGGTGTTTTGCAGGGTACTCCACCCAGTGTGAAATTGCATTGCTTCAAAATCCCGTTCCAAATAACTGTATAGTAAACATTAAATATGTTCTGATTGGCTGTGAATGTATATGGTCTCACAGCAGTTTTGCATTCAGCAAGAACAGACAAATTGCTTGTCACTGAAAACATTAGACAGTGTGTTAGTGTATATCTCAACATACATGTCATGCAAGGAGGCTGATGTTTACAAAATAAAGAAACACACAGGAATCTTTTGATTTAGTGGTGAATCTTTCTGTAATTAGCTTTTGATGAATACTGTTAATTATTTAGATTTTGCTGCAAATGATTTTTTTCCCACATCTTTGCCTGTAACTTTTTTTTTTAAACAAACACTTTTCACAATTTCTGTTAATTCCCTTTCTCAGTGTGGCATCTGTGGGTTTACCATCGCGACTGGAGGGGCAGCGCGACTCGTCTTCGGATATGACAGCTATGGTAACACGTGCGGCCAACGCAACGAGCCCATTGAAGGGGTCCGGCTGAGTGGTCTCGACCATACTGACAGAAAGTGAGTAAACTCGCCTTTCATTCCTCTCTCACCCTTTTTTTATACGCTCAGCCCACATGCACCATCACCAACGCTCAATTTTTCACTCCTCTTTAATCTGCTTTTACACACCTGTTTTTTCTCTGTCGTAAATGGTCTGGTGAAATCAGAGCGCTTCAGCTCCTTGCCCTTCGATTATCACATCAATGCAAATGTCAAACGGCTGGCGTTTCACCTCGAGATGGCTGAGGACTATCTGAGCTACACACACAGAGCCTTGAATAATTCAGTACAGGCCCTGAGGATGGGCACTGTCACATTGTGCGGCCCTTAATGGGTGCTAGCCTGCAGGAAAGAAAGGTATTTTAGGCCATTTCATTTGTAGCGCTGTCAAATTATGGTTTTTGGCTCTTCGGTGTGGTTGAACTGAATTGTACGTAGCTTTTATGAGATGGGTCTGAGATCTGACTCATCACAAGGCAGAGCGATTCATTTGGTGGAGTATTCACTGGCTTGTCAGAGCAGATGTGAACTTAATAATGGCTTGAAAATGTCTTGCCGGAGCTGTCAGAGAGAGATGGCTGCGCTGGGAGAGGGCATGCGGTTTACCTGTTTATTTAATAATGTTTAGGCTTCATACAAATGCAATTTTAAGCTGTTAAAGGAATAGTTCACCCCAAAATTGAAATTCTGTCATTATTTATTCATCCTTATATCATTCCAAACCTGTTTGACTTTCTGTGGTAGACAAAAGATGATGTTTTTTGAAAATATCTTGGTGATTTTTTTTTTTGCTCATACAATGAAAGCTAAAGGGGTCTAATGTTTTGACCCCAATGTTATTCAGTATATCCTCTTTTATGTTCTGCAGAAGAAAAAAGTCATACAGGATTGCAATGACATGAGTAAATGATGCACAGAATGTTTGGGTTAATTTCTCTATTTTAATTTATGCAAATGTGTCACATGACTTAAAAACTTAAAAAAATGTCTTAATGATCACCAAGAGACCATTTACAGTATGTCATGTTTAAAGGGGACCTATTATGCCCCTTTTTGCATGATGTAATATAAGTCTGAGATGTCCCCAGAATGTGTCTGTGAAGTTTAATCTCAAAATACCCCACAGATCATTTATTGTACCATTTTGAGTGGAAGCAAGAACACACCTTTTTTTTGTGCATGTACTTTTAAATGCAAATGAGCTACTGCTCCCCGCCCCCTTTACAGAATAGGACTGTGTCTTTACAGCTTATACCTGGGATACTCTGCCAAAACAAAACATCTGTCTGTGTACATGTCTATTGTGCTGAAAACTTATTTGCATGCGTTTTAAAGCCGTTTCAGTTGAAACCTCTGATTTTCTGAGGGCACACATCTGAAGCATGCGCACAGAAAGCAGCTGTCACACGTATGCTGTGTATTGCCAGCAAACTCACGATACGATACGTATCCTGATACAGAGGCCATGATACGATACGTATCATGATACGGGACTGCACTAAATTTCACCTCAGCAGAATTGAGTAAAACAGCTGTTTATTAAACACTGCATACTATAGGGCCATTGCTAACTATAGGCAGAGCAGGCAGTTGACCTCTGCATTATGAACGGCCTCCATAACTGTACCACTGTATAACAATATAGGTAATGGCATAGGTTTCATGTTAACATTGGGCACTCCCCACCAGGTACAAATTACAATATTCTGATTGTTTGCATCTCGTTTTTAAGCCCATAAATAATAATGTATAAAAATAAAATGTTAAAAATAATAACTCGTTCTAATAAATTTATATTGTAATGTACTCATTCTAATATATTAATAAAATCATATTTACATTGCTGGTAGGTTATGATAGCACAAATTAACACACTCTGTACGTTTAAAAAAAAATAAAAATAAAAATTAGAAGCGTTTAAACTAATGCGCTGTCTTCATTGTAGCTCACGCACATTCAGTCACTCACACAGATCGCGCTGCGCACGCACAGACATTCAGCAACACAGAAACTTCTCAGCGCTGCCCTGTAATTTTTGTCAATAAAATTAACAATAAAGTGCTACATTATCTTTTTCAGCAAGGAGTTGGTAACATCATTGTTTTTGAAGCAATTAAAACCAGAGCTTCACTATTAAAGTTCCCCTATTATGCCATTTTTAAGGTTCCTAATATTGTTTTGGGAATCTCCTACAACAGGTTAACATGCATGCAATGCCACAAAACACTTTCGTTTTCTCATAATATACATTTAATTTCACCACATTTCTCAATGATTCGTAAGCGATTCGTACGAAGCAGGTCTCTCTAAACCCCTCCTTTCCGTGCGTTTACTCTGCTCTGATTGGTCAGATGGCCCAGAACTTTCTTATTGGCCTACCGTGTAGAGCACTTTTCGGAAACGAAATGCCCATTGCCATAACTGAATGGCAGCTCCAGAGAGAATGTATAGAGAGAAAAGTCTGGACTGGAGCAGGATGTTTCTCAGTGATAAGTGTCAGCTTAGTTTGTGGTAGTTATAAGACGTGATTCCAGGTCATTGTTAGATAATTTATTTAGGTGCACCACGTGTGGGAACTGTATCAGAATGCCAAGCGAAGGTGAAAACCTCTGCTGCCACGAAGTACGACAGGTTGTATTAAACGTTTCTGCATTAGATGCATCTTTTATAAAGAATTAAGTGTATTTTGAACGCTCGATAAAAAATACAAACATCTATTATTTATCATACTTACAGGTTGTGATTCAGTGGAGCCAGCTGGTCCAAATAAACTGTGTACTGAGCCATCTTTCAAGAGCAAGCGTTTTGTGAATCCTGCGTTGAACTCCCTGAGATAAGAGAAGCAGTCATTAGTAAAATGACGGGAACACAAAAAAAGATTGGGATTGTACTGCTGTGGTATTGTTGAAAAAAATGAGTGTCAACCACTGATTCTTTGCGGCCTCAACTTTCGGAAGTGAAAATAAAACAAATTTACTTTCACAGCATAGGACACAGTGTCTTCTCGACATGATGTTAACCACATGGAAATGCTACACTCTTTGAGGGTGGATCAAGTTGTTCGCGGCTGGCTAACGTAGAACATAGGCGAGCATTATGCAAATGTGTTACACAGTGACGTGTAGTCGTCACGGAAGTGGGATTTGAATTCCTGACGACTCATTTAGGTGATTCAGAGTCGATTCTTTTTTGCTGAGAGACAATAGTAATAATAATCGTTTTCTTATTTTTGTAAAGGATGTCTAGGCTAAAATGGCACAAATTAAATCTAGGTCACCCCCCAATTTGGTAAAGAATGTCTATTATACGGAGCTAATTTCGTCATCATAACAGCAGGTGAAGCGCATTGGTTGATTAAAGTTAGGCTAATTGGTAATAAAAACCTTTACACCTTACCTTATTCATTTATGTAATGAGGTAAATTCACATTTATTATGATCGATTTTGACCTACCTAAATGTATAAAATATAAGCAGACAATTAGATTCTGGTATCGTAAAATTCACGCTTAACATATTTTCATTAATTGAAAATTTTAATTTGATCTTCTAAAGAAATTTTCCACTTATCATAAAATATGGACATTTGAATGAAAGGATCGACAGTTTTCAATATGCAGTAGGCTACAAATACATGGGCTAAATAGAAAGATTGCTTGCTTTGATAGATTATATAAGTTAAGTAACATGGCATTGACCTTTTTCATCAACACAACTTGATATGAAATGTGTCCAGGTCCTCCAGATACTTAAAGATGAATAAAAAGACATCCCTTGCTTCATTGGGTATTTTTATATTTATTATTTTGCAAAAGTAATTAAATTTGTAATTTTACAAAAGGATATGATCAACAATTATTTACGGATCATGGCATGGACACTTTCCTTATCATTAACTTGTCCTTCCTCCCAGTTTCTCAGAAGCAGAAGTCCTCATAGTTGGCTAAACTTCTATAGCAGTGAATGGGAGGCGACTCTAATATATTTTTTGCGTTCCTATTTGCTCAAATAACTAAAGAAAAAATCCACGATGGTGTTTTCATGACATTCAAAAAGATAAAAAAAAAAGAAAATATAAAGGACTTTGCAGAATTTATGATTCTTCCTGTTTCAGAGTTAATGAGAATGTGACGTATTTGGACATGGGTGTGGCGTCTGATGTTTAAACATTGTTCTTGTATTCAAATTAAGCGTGGTCCACTGCTGCACACATGCTGTGGAAATCGATACAGAAACAGCTGTATCGATACCCGTATCGTCAAGTAGTATGTGACGATACATCGTCGTATCGATATATCGAACACAGCCCTACATGGCATGTAAGCACTCAACTAAGTTCTCTTTCATGTCTTATTGTGCTTAAAATGTCATATACACACAAGTTTATGTCAAAAACACATAAGTTACATAAACACAGACATTTCTTAATTGAATGCTGATTTTAATAAATTAGAATGTCGTGAAAAAGTTCATTTATTTCAGTAATTCAACTCAAATTGTGAGTGGGTTTTTGTTAAATGTGAGCCAAAATCATCACATTTAAAAGAACCAAAGACTTAAACTACTTCAGTCTGTGTGCATTGAATTTATTTAATACACGAGTTTCACAATTTGAGTTGAATTACTGAAATAAATGAACTTTTCCATGACATTCTAATTTATTGAGATGCACCTGTAGTGTGAAGATAAACAGGGCGGATTGTGTACGGCTCCCTCAGGGCGGGATATATGCTTACAGGGCAGTGTCTGTAAAACCCTCATGGCCTGTACTAAGTGACGTCACTTTGTACAGAATCTGCAAACGGCTTGTTCTGAGACACTGCTTATGATTTATGGGGATTTAAAAAAAGGAGTGGGTGGATTTTTATTTTTATAGGGTGGTTGTGTGCACACACTGCCAACACACATTTATGTCAAAACACCATGTAAAAGTGAGTTTTGCATAATGGTGCCCTTTAACGTATTATGTAATCACAATGAGTCATGTTTGGAAAAAAAAATTGTCAATGGGGTTGGTAAGATTTTTTTTTTTGAAAGAAAAGTACTTTTATTCAGGAAGAATTAGATTTATCAAAAGTGACAGGAAAGACAATTATAATGTAACAAAAGATATCTATTTCAAATAAATGCTGTTCTTTTAACCTTTTTTTTATGCATGAAAGAATACTGGAATAAATTAATTCAAAAAATATTAAGCAGAACAACTGCTTTAAACACTGATAATGATAATAAATGTGTCTTGAGCAACAAATCAGCATATTACAATGATTTCTGATTCAAGGATCATGTGACACTGAAGACTGGAGAAATGATGCTGAAATTCAGCTTTGTCATCACAGGAAGAAATAAAATTTTAAAATATATTAAAATAGAAAATATTTATATAATAATATGTAATAATATTTAACAATATTACTGTTTTTTACTGCAGCCTTGGTGAACATATGATTCGAATGGTAGCGTATTTAAATAGCATTTCTATCCACATTGATCATTTTGATATGTGTCTGTATTTCACAGTTCATGATGGTGGCAATCTCCCCGCAGGACAATTTTCAAGTCACATTTGACGTGAAATTGCTAATACAACATCACAATTTGAATAGATCATTTTATATTTATGGCAAGAAAGTTCTTTGCTGTCCAACCATGATGAAAATAAAAGATAAAATTATAGCCATTGAGGACAGTAAAATTACATGTCATGTCAACTGCCCATTTACAAAAAAATTTTTGTGATTAGTAGATTTTATGTTGCATTTCACATTTAGCAGTTTTTTCATGAGGGTGATGTTGCCTGTGTGTGATTTAGTACATGTCTAGGTGTTTGCTTATCCTATTACAACCATATAGCTCTGAGTAATTGCTTCATTTATTCATGTCATAAAAGAGACTGGTGTGGTAAATACCACCTAGAGTGAGATGTTCCTACAGGAAGGCGTGACTGCTCGTTACTTGTCTTCCTCTTATTAAAGCTTTACCTCTGGCTCAAAATACAGAACCACTAGAGACGTGTAATCACCCCTGAATAGCACTACACTAACCTTTATATCATTCTCTCTTTACACACACACACACACACACACACACACACACACATATATATATAAAATAAACACAGGGTTTGTTTTTGTGAATTGTGGGACATTCCATAGGTATAATGGTTTTTATACTGTACAAACTGTATGTGCTATTGCCCTACACCAACCCTACACCTAACACTACTACCTCTTACAGGAAACTTTGTGCATTTTTACTTTCTCAAAAAAACTAATTCTGAATGATTTATAAGCGTTTTGATAAATGGGGACATGGGGTAATGTCCTCATAAGTCACCTTCTCCTTGTAATACCTATGGCATACCAATATCATTATACAAATTTGTGTCCTCATATGTCACAAACACACACACACACACACACACACACACACACATATATATATCTTCAAACTAGGCTCATTGGAAATCAAGTATAAGTATATGACCTCAAAACACTATTTCCATAATGCATGATTTGTAAACAAATACATATGGACTTCTGCATCATGTAACAAGCTCCATATGTATGGTTTTTCTGACGTAGTAAACTTGCTCGGCAGCTCACCTGGTACATTATTTCACTTGCGATTCACAGCGCTTGGGTACCAGTCCCATGAAACACAAGTCACCATAAAAGAGTTAAAAGGCTTGTAGAAGCAAGTTAAAATGGCATGGTTGCTTCAGCAGTTGTGTTTTTATATTAGTTTTTGTTTTAGTTAACACTGTTGGTTAGGTTTAGAGTTGGATTTAGTGTAAGTGTTACGTTATTTTCAAACACAATACGTACAACAACCAGTGTAATAAAATGTTGCCATATTCACTTTCTTCTGTTTCGAATAAAACTTAACCACTTTTAGTACCAGTCACAGGACATTCTGCTTTGGATGTGTCACGAAACATGCAAGAAGCATTGCAATATTATTTTGCAGAAATGTCATCTCAGACTCAGTCAAGTATTTCCAGTGAGCCTGGGTTGTACATCGCTATTGCCTGTGTGGACCCACTGCCTAATGATGCAAAGGAAAGAGAAAGACATTAGGCCTTAGACTTGTCAAATTGTTCTCATAATTTCTATTGTTCTTGAATTGCTCAGAATTCACACCTTCACTCTTTTTTTAGTCTCATATGTACAGCACAGTTAATTGGCTTGGAGGGTTGGGATCTGTTGACCTTTACCTTTCTACTTGGTGCTTACTATTTAAGTAGTAATTATGTGCTTTGTTAAGAAGATTTGACATTTGACCTTAGCCTGCTTTGTTGATGTTAGACTTTATTGAATAGATTAGCACAGGCCTGTGGGTCATTCAGTGAGGGATGAGAGTAATAGTGATACTGGTTGTAGACTGAGGTCTAGTATGAGGTCTAGTGGTGGTATTTAAATTTACTGACAAGATGTTTGAATCACAGAAGTTGGTTAGCTATTTGAGTAATAGCTGCTAAAGGGAATTTAATCATATTTAAGAATACATTTAGTGGTAACAATTGCAATTTTGTATTTTGTTTTGATGTAAAGTAAATTGAGTCGTGGAGTCGATTCCATCGACTCCTACGGTGGGAGTCGACTCAGGAAAAACCTGAAATTGAACACCTTTACTAACAACCATACTGGATGTAGTACATGCTGGGGGTGTAACTGTGTGTGTGTGTCAGGAGGCAGACTGAGTTAGCAAGCTAATGTTGTTAACTGAGCAAAGTTCATCTGGTTAATGCACTTAGCTTAGTTTTACTTTCTCAGCTGCTAGTAATACTGTGATCCTGCAGCCCGCTCCCACTGCCCACGATCCCTCACTTTATCCATCTCTGTTTAATGGGGTTATGGTCCATCTTTGCCTCTCATGTGTGTTCATTGTGTTTATTGTATACTGTAAAGGTTGTCAGCAGTTTTGTGCAGCAAGCTTTGGGTTAGATTAGGTTCAGTGTTTATTTCCCATTTCCCCTGTTGTCAGTATGAAAATGATATATTTTACAAGCTTTACATTTTGTTCTTTTCCTAAGAATTTACTAATAGTGTTATTCCAATGAAGAACAAACTCTAAAGTATAGTCTTTTATAAAAGTAATTACTTTTGTGATTACATTTGGTGCAGAAATTACATGCCTTTAATTATTACTTAAACTTTTTGTACATGACCTCTAATATAATTAGCTAACCTCCAGATTCCAGTGACTGTCACACTGTTGTTCATCAGGCTGCGTCAAGGATTGGGGTCAGGAAGATTTAGTTATGTATTTATTTATTTTTTATTTATTTATTTTTTGGAAGAAATTAACATGTTTATTCACCATGGATTCATTAAATAAATAAAATAAATTTACAGTGTAACAAAAGACAAACACATATATCTTAAGTTGTAATAATATCTCACAATATTTCTGTTTTTACGGTATTTTAATTAAACAATTGCAGTTTTGGTAAGCATAAGAGACTTCTATCAAAAGCATTAAAACAATCTTACCGACCCCAAACTTTTGAACAACAGTGTATGTCTTTGTAGTAAATTAAACCTTGGTTCTAAAACAAGAAAATCCTGTTTTTCATCATATGTCCCTTTAAATTTCCAGCTTTATTTTCACCCCAAAAACTAATATGTTGTCTCTAATCCTATATTCTAAAAGATTAAGCCATTCCAGATGCCTGATATCTGAATAGTTTGCATATCTGAATGCTATTTCTTCCAATGCTTGCCTTTCACATTAGACTAGCCTCAGGTCAGACCTGGGCTACGTTCTTACAGTAGACCTCTTCTTTAGCCAGGCTGTTTTGACAGGCTCTGTGCTAATGCTGAAGTGCTTTTTCCTCAAGAGCGTACGTCCCCTGCTACTGACAGTCTGTTTTTGTGCTGAACACACAAGACAATGGGTCCCTCATCCCTGCGTGGGTGCCATGCCCACTTCACACCGCATGAAAAGCTGAAGTAAAGCCATGGCCTCAGAGGAGCTCAGAGGAGCATAAACAAGCTCTCAGTTTCCCCTCTGCCAAAAAAACTGGGCTGAACGGTCCTGTGACAAAAAATATCTGCTGTTCAGAGTCGATCTTTATCGCACAATGCCGTATTTTAAGTCCCATGGTGGTATCAGATCAGACTCCATGAAATAAACAACCTGCTTTGGTATTTCGTTTGTCATCAGATTTGAGGTTAGATACTCTTCCTGTCTTGAAAAAATTAGACTTTGTTGTTGTTTTATTCACAGATTCGTCTTTTTCCTGGATCCATGCAACATAGACGTCATTCAGAGGAAGATAAAGTCCATGGCGCTGTGCGTGTCACAATGTCCCACTGAGGAACTGGCGACTTACTACGACCTCAAGAGGTTTGCCATGATAAATGGTGAGTCGTCAGCCAGCTAGCTATTGTGGGCATGTGATGTCATCATCACAGATATAATGGCAGGACCTTGACTGGCAATCTACCCTTGGGAGAGACAAAGGCGTTCTTCATATATATGGTTGTGACCACCAGTGTGTCTTTTCACAGTGTTTCTTATACTCACGGGCTCCAACAAGAGCAACACACACACATAAATATACACATACTAGGCCTGGGCGATAAAACGGTATCGATATTTATCGACGGTACACCTTCATCGATAACGATATAAAAAATGTTCGATATAGCGCACGATATAGGCACGTGTTATGAGTGATGCAGACAGCAACACACGAACACGAACACATGCTGTAATGCCTGCCTGTGATGAGGAGATTGTGAATTAAAAAAAGAATATTAGTCGAATTTAAAATAAACATTTGCATTTGAAATATACTGTAGTAGCTCAATGCGTTTAAGACTTATTTAATCTGCATATAAAACATAAGAAAGGAGATATTTGTTTACATTTTATTTTGTGTTTGACTGTAAAAAAAATATATAAAAAATGTGTTGTTTGTCTTAATAAATTGGGCAAATTAAAAATACAGTGGTTAAATTAAGAAAAAAAATTATATTGCTCTGTTTTAAAAAATGTCAATAATTATCGATACCGAACAATATGAAACATGTATCGTTGATACATTTTTTAGCTATATCGCCCAGCCCTAACACATACAGTATGTTCCTCTTTATTAAACCTGTTATACTGTATTATGACAGCACTTTTTTAAAACTAAATTTCAATATCGTGATAATACCGCATACCGTGATGAAAGCATTAGCAATTAATCGCAACATGAAAATTTGATACCGGCATATCCCTAGTCAGGTGCAGCCGGTAAGACCAGGTCAGGGTTAAACTAAATAAACATAGATTCCTCTGACCCGTCTCGCTGTAGGGTCTCTGTTGTTTACAGTCCAGTCTTGCTGTCTATAGGGTTTGACACATCCTATCTGACACCAAGGGAGAGTATGAATGCCATCATTGTTTCCCTGGAGTTCAACTATGTTTTACGTGCATCTGCTCATAATGAACGTTCATTGTGGAGTTCACATTCATATTAAATGCTTAGTGAGTTGACGGTGATTTAACTGGTCTCATTCCACATCCCTGCTGAAAAAATCTCTCGCTTTCTCGCTTTTTGCGACTGAGCCCTTGCTGGTGTCAACCTGACAGACCACCTTGGTCAACCTGGTTTGAGTTGGTGGACCATCCTGATTAAGCTAGTCCAGTCAGAGTTTGTTTCATCTTCAATTTATTGACCATCTTACCATGACCTAGCATTATAGGGATGATGTTGAGTATAATGCATCTTTTTCTTCTCTTTTAGGGTCCGAGCTTTGTTCGTATGAGTTACCTGGTCACAAGTACCCACAACTTCCCGAGCGCTTTGAAAAGTGTCCCAAACTTCCAGTACCAGAGAGGTATGAAACAAACTCCTGTCTGACAAACAAACTCTCCCTGTAAAGCACAGCTCCTTTCTCTCTTGATCTGTCCTCTATCCTCTGGCCTTTTCTATCTCTGCAGCAAAGCTCTTCCAGTGTTTAACCGCTGCACTCCAGTGGATATCTCCTGCTATGCTAAGTTTGCTGAAGCGGTGGTCACGTTTGTCAGTGATAACAGCATGTTAAACAGGCTGATTGCCGGGGTGGCCGCCAGCAAAGAGATCATTGTTGGGCTGTGTCTGCTGGCGCTAGGTAACCGTCTGCTCTCTCTGGATGCTGCTGCTGAGGCTCATTTGATTCAGTTTTCTGATTATGTGTTTATCTATAAAATGAGTTGAAATGGATAATTGCAGTTCTTGATATCTATATAAAATCAAAGCTAATTAAGTTCTGCTTTGTTACGCATTAACAAACAAGTATCGAAATCTAAGGCCCACCAATGTAATTATTGCATTATTCTGAGCCACTATCAGACAAAGGCTGAAGTATTTTGTCCTTTCTTTAAGATAACATGAAACAGCACTTTTAATTTCCATAATGCAATGCATTTTGATTACGATTAACTCCAGATTGTAGTTTAGTCTAGAGTCTTCCTCTAACTGCTGATCCTGTTTTGTGCATGCTGCAGTTTTGTCCATGATCCTCATGGTGATCATTCGTTACATCTCTGCTGTCCTGGTTTGGATCCTCACTGCACTGGTGGTTCTGGGTTCCCTGGGCAAGTCTGCTTTCTCTGCTCTTTTCTCACCTCCTAAGCTGAGAATGGCATCCGTTCTTTCTTCATTTGCACGTCCTACTCTTGAGTGCAAAATAGCACATTCTGATGAATTGAACAGTTTTACCATTTGTCAATATTTTTAATTTTATTTTATTTTTCTATTTTGCTTTGTTCTATTTCAATCTATTTTCTTGTTTTATTATTTTATATTTTTTTTCTATTTTATTTGATTTTCTTCTATTTTCTTCTAAGTAATTTTAATTAGTTCCTATATTGTTTTATTTTGTTTTATTTAATAATGTTGTTTTATTTTATTATTTTTTGTTGGTTTTTAACATTTTTTAATTATTTATTTTGCTCTATTTCGTTTTGTTTTATTTAATTTAATGTATAAAATTTTTTCTCAAACTATATTTTTTTTGCCAGGTTTCAAAAGTACTGAACAGTTATCCATCTTAATATCGTATATTATAATGTTTTGATGTCTGATTTTACTTCAGGAAAGAGATTCTGTTTATTGTGAATGGTATTTTTGCTTGAAAAACAGACTAAACAGTGTAGATTTAAAATATCACTGTTCATATAATCATATTGACTATCAGCCAGAATTATTATTTGTCTGTTCCAAAGGGATGCACAGTAATCCAGTCCCACACAAAGATGAATCATCATTAAAAGTGTGGTTTTTATTCTAGGCTTACACCTGTTTTTGCAATGTTGAATGCGAATATGGCGTCTGTTCTTGGCTTTTCTCAGGAGGTACCAGCGTTCTGTGGTGGTTGTACATAGACTATAGAATGACAATGAATGAGACCATGACTAAAGATCTGAGGGAAACGGAAGAACCCAATGATGGCATGACGACCCCCAAAGACCACGCTCAAGGACTGCTCATCTATGCTGTTTCAGCGACTGTGTTCACTGTAAGCCCTCAGAGAAATGGAAAATGAAATATGAGAGTGGTCTCGGCTGGTGTTTTTTGCTGTCTTGCTGCTAATTTCCATCTTTCTGCTCCCGCAGGGAATTTTGTTGCTTCTGATGTTGTTTATGAGGAAGAGGGTGGCTCTGACCATCGCCCTGTTCCATGTGGCGGGAAAAGTGTTTATCCACCTGCCGCTGTTGGCACTGCAGCCCTTCTGCACGTTCCTCGCTCTTTCTCTGTTTTGGGTTTACTGGATCATGGTCCTCCTCTTTCTCGGCACCACTGGTGAGATGTAGATTCCTGTGGGTTTTAAAGGGATAGTTTAGCTTTAAAAAATAGAAACTTACTTACATACCCTTATTTTGTTCCAAACTTTTTTTATTCCATAATTGTTTATCAAAGTCTGCCTTCAATGCATGGAGAAAAACAGCATTAATTTTGTTTTTATTGAAGAAAGAAAGTCATGACATGATGATGGGTAAATGATGTCAGACTTCTCATTATGTTTGGTTGAAATATCCCTTAAACAACTAACTTGAAATCTAATTGCACATTCTATAATGGATCTGCTTTTTGAGTGCAAAATAAACACAATAGTGCAGTCGGATTCATGGAATAGTTTGGCCATTTGAAGAATTTTATTTTTTATTATTTTATTTTGTTTTATTTCATTACATTTTTTGTATATTTTATTTATTTAGTTCTGTTTTATGTTGTTCTTTTTTGTTTTGTTGTTGTTTTATTATTTTATTCTCACAATATTTTCTTTGCCAGGTTTTAAACATTAAAACGTTATCCATCCTAATACTGTACATCATAATGTTTTGATGTCTGTTTTCACATCAGGAAAGATATTCAAGATATTAAGTTTGGTATGTTTGCTTAAAAACAGACTAAGCAGTCTATTATCACACATCATATAATTATATTGCTTCTCCCTTAAAGGGGTCATATGATGCAATTTCAAGTTTTCCTTTCTCTTTGGAGTGTTACATGCTGTTCGTGAATAGATAAGATCCCTAAAGTTGCAAAGACTGAAGTCTCAAACCCAAAGAGATATTCTTTAATCGCTGTAGTTTTGTTGTTGCCGCCGCCATGTCGTGAAGGGACTGTGTTTCATTGTGAAAGCGAAACTACTTTGTTTGGCCTTCCAAAAGAGGACACAACTACAAATCAGTGGTTAAGTTGTATTTACAACATTGTTCCACAGTTCAACCAAATATTCGAGTGTGTGCAGCACATTTTATGGAGAGTAGCCTACAATGCGGCTGTTCACAAAGGCTGTTTCTATAAAGTTCCTTTTGTCTCGTCACACCGGGACACAGCATCACAATATGGTAAGGTGCATAACATTTCCGTCACACGCTTGAGGCATTCGGCCAATCTCAACGCACTGGATAGCTGGCCAATCAGAGCACACCTCGCTTTTCAGACCGATGAGCTTTGTAAAAATCGACGCGTTTCAGAAAGGCGGGGCATAGAGGAGAAACAATAATGTACAGTATGTGGAAAATGTGTTTTTTGAACCTTAAACTGCATAAACACATTGCATTACACCAAATACGCAAAATAATGTTCTTTTTAGCAACGTAATATGACCCCTTTAATTAACTTTTGAATGTATACTTTGAACTACAGATGTGCAAAAGGAAATATTAATATAATTTTAGGAATTGCTTTGCTTTGCATTTTGTTTCTCAGAAATAATGTGTACAAGCCTTAAAATAGTCTTCTGTTCAAGTCATTTTGTACAGATAATGTAGGACATTTACATACTGCAGCACAAATTAACCGAATTTGCTTGGGCATCTCGTTCTCATTTTAAATGTGTATTACTATTGCAGAAAGCTCTTTAAAAGCAAAAATCTCAGGCTGCAGCTT
The DNA here is from genome assembly GCF_001515625.1 of Sinocyclocheilus rhinocerous. Lineage (NCBI taxonomy): Eukaryota > Metazoa > Chordata > Actinopteri > Cypriniformes > Cyprinidae > Sinocyclocheilus > Sinocyclocheilus rhinocerous. Next base: position 517,690 of record NW_015639524.1, on the reverse strand, counting down.
GTACGCTCCTGTCCACAGGGAACCCAGAGAAAAATGAGGATACTGGCCTGGTTGAGTTCAGGCTCACAGGAGCGCTGCAGTACATGACCTGGTACCACGCAGTGGGACTGATCTGGATCAGTGAGTTCATCCTGGCTTGTCAGCAGATGACCGTAGCCGGTGCTGTGGTAACCTACTATTTCACAAGGTCTGTATTTTTAGTGAAAATGCTCTCAAATACCACTCTTGTTGGTAAAGGTGATGTGTGTAATATTTTTTGATTTTAAAATACTTCCTTCGATCACAGTTTAATATGCAGAGACGGCGGGAATTAAGTCATTTGTTGGTTGATTTTTATGAAGTTGTGGCACTTTTAACCTTTCTGTTTGCTTAAAGAAATAATTCATCCAAAATGAGAATTTGCTGAAAGTGGGCTCACCCTCAGGCCATCCAAGATGTAGATGAGTTTGTTTCTTCATCAGAACAGATTTGGAGAAATTTAGCATTACATCACTTGATCACCATTAAATCCTCTGCAGTGAATGGGTGCCGTCAGAATGAGAGTCCAAACAGCTGATAAAAACATCACAATAATCCACAAGTAATCCACACGACTCCAGATTATTAATTATTGTCTTGTCAAGTGAAAAGCTGCATGTTTGTAATAAATCCATCATTAAGACATTTTAACTTTAAACTGTTTCTTCAGGCTAAAATATGTGTCCATGGATTATGGACCTTTTGCTTCACAAGACATTAGTTGATTGGCTGGAGTCCTGTGGATTATTGTGATGTTGTTATCAGCTGTTTGGACTCTCATTCTGACGGCACCCATTCACTGCAGATGATCTATTGGTGAGCAAGTGATGTAATGCTACATTTCTCCAAATTTGTTCTGATGAAGAAACAAACTCATCTATATCTTGGATGGCCTGAGGGTGAGTCAATTTTTAGCACATTTTCATTTTTGGGTGAACTATAAGCCCATAATTGTATTTGTCTTCAACTAATCCTGTATCCAGGAAGTTGTTCTTGAAATAGCTCACAGTTGCAGTAATTTATTTTATATCCATCCAGGGACAAAACCAAACTCCCGGTGACGCCCATCCTGTCATCAGTGCTGCGGCTGGTGCGGTATCACCTGGGCACTGTGGCCAAGGGCTCCTTCATCATCACCCTCGTCAAGATCCCACGCCTCATTCTCATGTACATCCACAACCAACTCAAAGGAAAGGTAGGGAGGCAGCTCGCTTGACGTGTCCTTGGGCTGTTGGATCTAAATTGCAAATCTCTCTCATTGCAAGAATCTTAACTGACGTCATGCATGTTTATGCTTATGGCATGCAGTTTTCATTAGGACAGGAAAGTTGTTATGTGGTGTTTTTGGGACAATTACATTCACGATTAACTAGTATTATGACGTTTTCCGTGAGTATTATGCTAGTATTATGTGCTAAATATGGGTTTTTTATTCAAATGTTTTCATGGTGAGTGTTATTTTATTTATATTTATTTATTTTTGATTGATATTGAGAGTGTTATTTTAGTATTATTAATATACTATTATAATTTTTGTTAATATTTTGAATTTTATTTTATTTTTATATTTTCTGTTTTTACTGCTTTAGTAATTTCATTTTTATAATTTTTAATGTCTTTATAGTTTTTATTGATTTTTATTTATTATGTTTAGTTATTTTAATACGTCAAGTTAAAATAAAATAGTTTTGTTCTATTTTAGTTTGTTTATTTTGTTTCAAGTAATAAAAATCTTTCTTTTATGGTTTAAGTTTTAATTAACGATGATAATCCTGGGTGGATAATCCAGTTTTTTTTTTTTGTAAATAAACACATTTTCTTTAGAAGTGTTTACTGATAAATAATGCACAATAAAACCAGCTATTTTAATATTAAAGTAAATAGGCTCAATTTTGACTTTCAGTTTTTAAGAATAATGTAATGGCTAAAAGCGGAAAAAATTTTGAATTGGCTTTTGCTTTTTGAATCCGGAGTCAGGTGATCATTACTTTACTTGTCTGAAAATGTTCTTCTAAATACTTATTTTTAGTATTATCTTGGTGTGTTGGGTGGGTATCTTTTGAAATTAATGCTGAGAGCTATTTATTACTGTCCTCTTGGGTTCCACTTAGGTGACGTATCATTTACTTGATATATGGCTGGGGATCTTGGGAATATAATGAACTCTAATTGATATCAGTGCCAGCTTTATAGAGGCAGATTTGTAGCATTAAGGAAGAGGTTGACAAATGTGCAACAGACATACACTGTGGATAACGTTTGCACTCGTTCTTATTCTGTTTCATGTTACACCCCCCATAGGAAAACGCTTGTGCACGCTGCATGCTGAAGACCTGTATCTGCTGTCTGTGGTGTCTAGAGAAGTGCCTCAATTATTTGAATCAGGTAGGTTAGTCGATGGAAAACTCATACTGTGCAAATTGAGGTAGAAATTGTAGCTCATTCAGATGTTCTTTTTGTGTGATATAAATTTTTGTAACCTGTTTCTAGAATGCATATGCGGCGACGGCCATAAACAGCACCAGTTTCTGCACCTCGGCCCGCGATGCCTTCATGATCCTGGTGGAAAATGCTCTTAGGGTGGCGACCATCAACACCATTGGAGATTTTGTTCTCTTCCTGGGCAAGGTGAAGGACAGATAAGTTTTGATAGTGGTCATCAAGCATTTAAAGGCAGCCAGCTAAACTGTTATTTGAGTAGTGCAGTTTTGTTTTGCATGTTGACATACACTACTGTTCAATTTTGGGGTCAGTAAGATTTTATATTTATGTTTTTACCTCACCAAGGCTGCATTTATCTGATTTAAATACAGTAAAAATAGTAATACTGTGAAATATTATTTCAATTTAAACCATTTTCTATTTTAATATTTTTTTTAAAATGTAATTTATTTCTGTGATGGCAAAGCTGAATTTTCAGCATAATTACTCCAGTTTTCAGTACCACACCCTAACATTCTAATATGATGATTTGCTGCTCAAGAAACATTTCTTATTATTATTATCAATGATGAAAACAGTCGTGCCACTTAATATTTTTGTGAAAACCATGACACATTTTTTTTCATGGTTCATTAATGAATAGAAAGTTCAAAAGAACAAACATTTTTTATTGTCTTTAAAATATCATTACTGTCACTTTTGGTCAATTTAATGTACAATTTCTGAATAAAAGTAATATATACAGTGGGTACGGAAAGTATTCACTGAATACTTTCCGTACCCACTGTATATATATATATATTTTAAATCGTACTTAACCTAAACCGTTGAATAGTAGTGTGTGTCTTTTTATTTTATTATTTTCCTATATATTTTTTTCAATTATTAATTGCCAGTAGCTTTCAGTTCATGTCACCTTTCAGCAAAACCATTATTTATTGCTTACTATTTATTATACAATTTTAATTATTCTTGAACTCCTTTTTTAATTCAGTTTGCTCATTTGAAAAGAGCAAGGCCAGATTTAGTTTTAGGTTACCTTCTATTGAAGGTAAACTTAAAAAACCTTTTGTGAAAATATTTCTTTCATATTTCGCTACATTTTAGCCTGTTTCTCACCATTACAAAAAAACATTGTATTTATTATACGTTTTTTGTATATGTCCATGTGTACAAAATAAATCAATAAATAATTCTGATCCTTTTTAAATTATAAATCATTACATTTCTAATTTGTCAGTTACTACATTTTTAACTTGTCAATATTTGTGTCCTTAAAGCTAACAGACATGCACTAAAAACCACAAGATTAAACAATAAGTTTAGACCAGCATGAATGTTCATGGTAGTGCTAGCTGGTTTATACTGGTTGTATTGGTGTGCCTCGACCAGTATACCTATGTTAACACAATTTAAATGGTTAAGCTAGTTCACAGTCGATGAAGCTGGATTATCAAGGAAGCCTTGATGGATGAACTAGTTAAAGGGATAGTTCACCCAAACATGAAAATTCTGTAATTAATTACTCACCCCCATGTCGTTCCAAACCCGTAAGACCTTAGTTCATCTTCGGAACACAAATTAAGATATTTTTGATGAAATCCGAGAGCTTTCTGACCCTGCATAGACAGCAATGCAACTACCACATTCAAGGCCAAGAAAGGGAGTAAGAACATCGTTAACATAGTCCATGTGACATCAGCGGTTCAACAGTAATTTTACGAAGCTATGAGAATACTTTTTGTGTGCAAAGAAAACAAAAATAACGACTTTATTAAACAATTCTTCTCTTCCGTGTCAGTCTCCACTGCCATTCACAAGAGTACCACGACGCATGCGTGTGGTGCTGCTGATGTAGAACCTGGATGTGCTGCGCCTTGTTTACAAGCAGAGGATATGCGCACGTATGCGTCGTGGTACTCTCGGATTTCATCAAAAATACCTTAATTTGTGTTCGGAAAATGAACGAAGGTCTTACAGGTTTGGAATGACACGAGGGTGAGTAATTACCGTAATGACAGAATTTTCATTTTTGGGTGAACTATCCCTTTAAGAAGCCTAAAAGACACATCAGTGTCCCATGCTGCAGACCAGTTATGCTTGACTTTTCTGCATGCTTTTTTCGTACTTGTTATACCTAATAATTAGCTAAAATAATAATACTTAAGCATTCGCATATTTATCCCCATGCAGATCCTAATCGTGACGTGCACGGCGTTCGCTGGGGTGTTAGCGCTGAACTATCAGAGAGATTACACCGAGTGGGTCCTGCCGCTCATCATCGTGTGTCTGTTTGCGTTCCTGGTGGCACACTGCTTCCTGTCCATCTTCGAGATCGTGGTGGACGTGCTCTTCCTCTGCTTTGCCATCGACACCAAATACAACAACGGCACACCTGGGAGGGAGTTTTACATGGACAAGGCCCTGATGGTGAGTCACCACTGAAGAAATTCTCTCCTTCTGTCTGCTGTTGGATCAGAACACCATAAATAGTCTCACTGTTGAGAGCGCACTTGCCATCTGAGTCACGTTTCTGTTTTGTGTTGTAGCTTCGCTCGTTCTTTTGAATGCAGGCTCTCTGCTGGCCTGGATACGTTAATATTTTAAGATTCAGATGGTGTCCCAGATATTCTCTTTGGACAACTTTTGTTTTGAAAAGCTCTTTGATTTTTCAAGGGGGAAAAAACTCACTCAAGGCTGGTTTCTTATGCACTCTTATAAAGCTGCTTTCTACTTTTCACATAGTCAGCCAAATCATGTAACCAACAGCTTTGAGAAATCAAAAGAGAAGGCTTGAGCCTTGAGGTGCTGCACAGAATCACTGCCCCTCAGAAATGCAAAGTCACTAGCAGTAAAGGTTGTAGCACAGCAACAGACTTTGGAACATGTCAACGGCTTTCTTTCTCAGAGCTGCTTTGGTTAGAAATATCTGTTCAGTCTGCAGTTACTGGCACCATTTCAGCACGTTTTTGTTTTTGGTGGGAAAGCTGTTTTCCAACTGCATGCTGAGGAACTGCACTAGTCTGCTTGAAAATGTTCTTCTGATCTAAGAAATGTTGAATAGAATTTGCAATTGTTATGAAATCGATCTTCCATTAGTTGTGGAAGTGGTCTGCTGTTGGTGACATATCATTTATTTTGCAAAGTCATCATTATATTAGGATAAAGTGGAAATTATTCGGTTAACAGAAAACTACACTAAAAACTGATTTTTCAAAGTTGTAATAAAACAAAGATATTGGGTGTGTTTTTCACAAGAAAATACTTCACTTTAATACACTTTAAAATAATTTCACCTTTAATTCAAAGTGTTGCTATTTCATTGTAATTAATTTGTAAAACTTACTAGCAATTTCTGAGTTAATTTTTTTCTACACCAGTGTAGTTTTTTCCAGTGTAAATGCTTTTAAAGAATTACTTAACACAAAAACAGCTGGAAAACACAACATTTCAGTGATTTGTAGGGATGCAGCGATACCGTGCTCCTGTACTCGTACTCATTAAAATGCCCCGATACCAAAAGCCGATAGCGTGTTGCATGATCTTGATTGTTGTTCGCTCTCTTAGCACACACATCATTTGGATTAAAACTAGATCGTAAATATAAAACAAATAAAATTATAGGGGCATTCACAATAAACAACATTTATTTTAAACGTCAAACATAAACAACTTTATTTAAAGCAAAAGTGAAGTTAGCAGCCTGTACGTGTCTCTTTCGTTCTGCACCAATACAAATGTGTGCGTGTGTTGGGCATGTTTTGCTAGCTTGACGTTAATTGCATTAAATGAGTGGCTTTGGAATATAAGTTGCATCACGTTTCAGATGATAAAAACGCGACATATTTCAGAAAATGTTCATTGCTGTTACAAGGTTTATGTATAATGAGTGGTTCCTTGCATTGTTACAAGAAAACGTCTTGTGATTACAGTACTGAGCCGCTGCAGTGGAGCGGCTCTAATGTTCTATTAAATTAAAAATGAAATACGATGGCAATAAAATGAAAAGCTTATACAATACATTTTAATGGGCATAATTAAGTGTAAAAATAACTGAAAGAAATATCTATTTGCTAAATGAACTAAGCCAACTTGTTCATGTTATTTTGGTTTCTGTAGCCAGTATTTTTTAAAATTACAAATGGCATGAAAATACAGGTATCCGTATCGGTATCAGCAAGTACCAAAAATAAAAGTATCGGTATCGGCCTTGTTCTGAAAAAAAGTGGTATCAGTGCATCCCTAATAAAGAGTCTTACTGCAAGGCATCTTGCAACAAACATACATTTAACCCCAATTTTTATTTTTTAAATGAAGCTTTAAATACATTTAAGTATATATTTTTTAAAGACAATTAGCCTATATTTCCTTTTTCATTTAAATCATATTTTCATAATAATTAAGCACATATTCCCCCAAATTGTTGGATAATATATCCAAATGTGTTTTACATTTTGAATATTTTTAATTAAAGAATAATTCCAATTATTCTCAATGGATATTTATTTATTTAATTTACACATATATGTATATGGATTTATACACGGTAGCATTTGTTGTTCTGTCTTTAGTTTATAGTGATTAAAAAAAACTGTTACAGTAAAAATTATGGTAACAAGAGTCGCCACTGAGAATCATTTCAGCTGGATGGATATATCTGTGATTTCTTCTTCTTCTTTCTATATATAAAAGGTAAATTTTTCTGCTAGTATGAGTTCTGTCAGTAATCGCAGATTTATTTTCACATTACAGTAATGATAATTTGGGAATTAAAACATGCTTAATTATTATTTAAAGGCATAGGCGGAGCGTGTGTAAGGCTGGGACTTGGGGAAAAATGCCACTAAATTGGACAAAAATGCCCCTGCACAAACAAATTAAATCTATTACGTCTGTTGCTAACAAAGTGAATATGAATAGACAGTGTCGATTGCAGCATTAAATTAAGATCTGCTCATGTTGCACCGTAGTAAGAGATTCATTTAACAGTGTATACAGCTTCAGTGATTATAACGATAGTTTTGTTTTTTGAGAGTGCTTAAACTCGCGATAGATCAATGTTAGTGATAATGTCACTTTCTATATATAATTTATTCGCTGTTTGAATAACAGTGGAAAGGAAACGTTATATAATTATCAATTTCTAACGTTTTTATTAAACTGTAATCACATTAAATACAAATTCAGTCCCATTAAACTTAAAAAGACGGGTTTATGATGTTTAATACATTTGGCTGCTTTTAGCCTTACCCTGGAGTCGGTTCACCCTCCGCCTATGTTTAAAGGTCTTAATGCTTCTTACATGAGCAAATAATCTTTTTAATTACATTTTTATGTTGGAGTGAAATATGACTTGAATGTTCACCCAAACATACTGTGGCAGAGATAGTGGCTTTCAGACTGAGAACTCTAGGAAGCAGCTGTACTGGACTGTAGTTTGATTTATTACTTTCCTCTCCTGCAGGAGTTTGTGGAGAACAGCAGGAGGTCAATGGCGATGGAGGAGCGGGGGCACAGCAAGCGCGCCCGTCCCAAGGAAGAGGTAGAGTTGACGGAGGTTAAGGCCATGGTGAGTGGTGACGTGGGCGTGGCAGAGGCGGAGTGGCAGGCCTTGCAGGAGTTCCACCTGTACTACCTGCTGCTGTGTGTGCTGATGGACTGGGCCCTGTCGGAGCACACACTGGTGCTCTGCCTCACACAAGACATGATCATCTTCCTGTCTGTCTGCCTGCCCACCTCCACCCTCTTCTTCCTGGTCACATTGCTCCAGAACACGCCGGTGGCTGCTGCTGCATGCTGACTAATGCTTCCTCACCTCCTTCATCCATCGATCACTTCATCTATCCTTTCTATGCATCGCACTAACAGAGCACGAACATCTATTTTTCTATCTGTGGATTATTATTTTTTTAAATCTTGTTTTTCATTCCATTCTTGCCTCTTCTTTTTTACTGACTGTCTTTAACTCATATGGCAGCTATAAACTGTACTTATATATCCGTTGCCTTAAAATCACCATGTTGCTATTTGGAGGAAAGATAATTGAAACCGCCAAGCTGGAAAAACAAGAGGAGTAGAAGAAAGGAAAGACATCATCTCTCACATTGATGGTCATATTTTCCACAATTCTCAATTAGCATTTTAGCTGATAACCACATTACTCTTGACTTTCTGGATAAAGCATGGCAAATTGTGCAGTTTCACTATCAAAATTATTACTGGGTCAGTATGAACAGCTTGTTTAGTAGCAGAAGATTAGGACTGACTGTATATGGGTTGTTGACATGAAATGTTAATCATTTCTGTGTGACATGATCTAAAGGATTTCTCAAATTGACTAGTCAGTTTTAAAGAAAACCATCTGACCCTGATCACTCACTAATTGACCATTCATGCTTTATTTAATCTAAAACTATTTTATACAACACCTTTGTTATTAGACTTGCAGTTTTCCTAACCTTACACAAATTGAGAATTTAGATGATTGAGTCTGGAATATTTATTTAATATTATAATACAATATTATCTAAAAATATTAATAATGAATATATTTGTTACATTATATTACCATAATTAATTCGCCATAACACAAGACTATTTGAAGGGATAGTTCACCCAAAAATGAAAACTCTCTCATTTACTCGCCTGACTTACTTTGAACACAAAAGAGGTATATATTTTTTGTAATTTTGTTCATGTATTTATTTATTTTCGTACATACAATGAAAGTCATTGGGGTTTGGATCCCATTCACTTTCATTGGATGAGCAAAAACATTCAAAATGTTTGTTTTTGGGTGATCTGTATTTTTAGGTGAATTGCAAGAGATATACCTAAAATGTACACCTTGCCTTACACAATTAATATAAATTTTAAACTAAACTCTTGATGTTAAAGCAACTGTATATGTGTTTTTTTTTTTATCTTGAAAAAATCATTTAGATGGTACACTGACTTGAAATAAGGTGAATGGCTTCTGTTTGTTTCCCACGCTCTCCCACAAATGTCTGTTATGGGGGTATGTAAAGTTTGGTGAGCGGGGAAACGAAATTCTGCGGAAAGGTAGAATTGTTTTATGGCAACAACAAATGGACATGTTCAGTTATCCACTGTCATTATGACTGTAATTTCACTCAGCGGTAAGCTGTAAGCAGCTCAAAAGTCGCAAAAATACACAAAACTATATACAGTTGCTTTAGAAGTTCATGGTCATTTTAAAAGTTCACATTTGTCAGCTACCCATATACTCTCCATGTTCCTGAAATTCTGTTATTATAAATAGTGTTGATGTGTTTTAGGGGTGAGAATCTAGTTTCAAGACAGCCTTTACCATCCATCATAACACCCTCTCCATATGCATGGCTTCTCACACCTGCTTTTTGCAATGCCATTTTATGGTTTTTAGCCCATTTTTTGGCATTCTGCTACTTGAAATTGGTAAAGTGTACTAACTCCTCCAGATCCAGATCAGTTGATTGGTTGTTGGTTTGTTTGGGAGTAAATAAGACTAATAATTTTGGCATTCTGCTACTTGAAATTGGTAAAGTGTACTAACTCCTCCAGATCCAGATCAGTTGATTGGTTGTTGGTTTGTCTGGGAGTAAATAAGACTAATAATGTGTTTCTTTCCTGTAGGCTCCCGAGACAAGCTCTGCTTGACCAAAATCAGCCCATGGGACTTTTTAAAGACATTCCAAAATGTTTATTTTTTACCAATGTGTAACATGTTTACTATGGTTTCACTCCAGGGAATACAATATTTTAATAAGAAACTGTAAAAAAATGAAATAACAATGTAATGAAGCACTTTATATTGGAGCGCTGCATATTTTAAAAAGCCTGATGCATTTTTCGTAGTGATGTCCTTTTTATAAGACTAAAAAAACCCAGTTGCCATCTAGTGAAACACAGTATTAATAATGTCTAGAATCACTGTTTTTATTGTCAATTTTTCATAGCAAACCTTTTTTTTTTAGTTGGTTTTCTTTGCGTTTATGAGAAACCCACATACTGCAGTGCAGCACTTGTTCTTTTTATTTCATTTAATTCAAATAATGAAGCATCTACGCTTTTTATTTCTTAATTTTCAAAAAAAGACAAAAAAAATGCTAGTTTGTGTTATTTTACTAAAATAACGTTACCATGCCTGAAAATGAGGGCCTCGTCCTTGCATTTCACTTGTGTGTAAAAAGGTTGGTTGGTTGGTTTCCCTCCAATGGTGGTGATTTTAGTTTGCTTCTGAGTTGCGATAAAACTGTAAGTCAAATTTCCCTACTGGGATTGTTAGTGCTGAATGAAACTGCGTCTGGTTATCTTAAACTGACTACAATCCACAGTTGCTGAAACTATTAGTATGAGTGACATTACAACAAAAAGCACACACAAACAACAAATAAAACAAACAATAACTGTTCAGTTACACTACAAGAAGTTTGGAATCATTATGATATTTTTTATGTTTTTGGAAGAAGTCTCTTATGCTCACCAAGACTGCATTTATTTGATCAAAAAATATAATAAAAACATAAAAAATATTGTGATTTATTACAATTAAAAATAACTGTTTTCTATTTTGATATCTTCTAAAATAGAATTTATTCGTATGATGTCAAAGCTGAATTGTCAGCATCATTACTCCAGTCTTCAGTGTCACATGATTCTTCAGAAATCATTCTAATATGCTGATTTGATGTTCAGGAAACATTTCTTATTATTATCAATGTTGAAATCAGTTGTGCTGCTTAATATATATATATAT